>NC_068447.1:20195021-20300021 GCF_023373465.1 Oncorhynchus keta | reverse complement strand
GGGTTTTAGTTGGCTCCAGAGGCTGTAGAGGTGGAAGGGAGGGCTGGTGTGATTGTTTTACGGGGTTAATTGGTTTGATCGGGGTAATGGAGAGAGATAATGGGGGTGGTATGGCTCAATGTCATGGCATTGGAGGGTCTGTAAAGGCATTTCAGTGAGAGGGTACGGGGAATTCCAGTTGAACAAAAAGAGGAAGCTTGATTTGTATATTTCTAGAGTTTTGTATTTTTCAGAGAAGCGGTTAATTGCAGGGTTCAGGTAGTTTGACACGCATGCACACACACACACACACACACACACACACACACACACACACACACACACACACACACACACACACACACACACACACACACACACACACACACACACACACACACACACACACACACACACACACACACACACACACACACACACACACACACACACACACACACACACACACACACACACACACACACACACACACACACACACACACACACACACACACACACACACACACGCAGAATCCTACAAACCAATGAAACTGCACCCAGAACAGAACAGATGAATAATTCTGCTCACTGATGGCCGTTCTCTGTGCTGTAATTGGCTTGTTATGAACGCCAGTGTTCTAAAAGCATCTCCTCTGAACAGACCTTGCTGGAACAAAGACTGACAGAGATGAGATGGTGTGGCAAGGAAAAAGAAAGGAAAGAAGACATAGGTGACGAGAGGAACAGAGTAAACAAGATGTCACGACTTCTGCCGAAGTCGTTGCCTCTCCTTGTTCGGGCGGTGCTCGGCGTTCGACGTCACCGGTCTTCTAGCCATCATTGATCCTTTTTAATTTTCCATTGGTTTTGTCTTGTCTTCCCACACACCTGTTTTCAATCCCATTCATTACCTGTTGTGTATTTAACCCTCTGTTTCCCCTCATGTCTTTGTCAGAGATTGTTTATTGTCAGTGTAGTGTGATTGTTGTATAGGTGCGCATCGGGTCCTCGTACCCATGTTTGTTTGTTTATGTACATTTAGTGTTATGGAGCATACTCCGTGGACTTTATTAAAAATTTTACACTCCATTTGACTCTCCTGCGCCTGACTTCCCTGCCACCTATTACACCTATGCATGACAGAATCTCTGACCAATATATGAAGTCAGCAGGAGAGGACACTATACCCATGGAGCTGGAGGAACGCGTTCAGGAACAAGCGAGGGAGCTTGACATTATCAGCTCCGTCATGGATCACATTGTCATGAAAATGGATCGCTGGGAGAGACAGGGAGTTTCTCCACCACCACAACCGGAATCTCCCGTGAACGTTTTTTCCTCTCCGGAATCGAGGATCCATTTATTCCTACCTACGGGATACAACGGAGATACTGCCGGCTGCCAGGGTTTCCTCCTCAAGCTAAACTTATATCTAGCCACGGCCTCCCCAGTACCATCTGACCGTGAGAAGAGTTACGCCCTCATCTCATGCCTCACCGGGAAAGCCCTGGAATGGGCCAGCGCTGTGTGTAGTAGGGAGGATGCAGCGCTGTGCGGCGCTGGACCATTTTGAGGAGTTCACCCGCCAATTCCGGACAGTATTCGATCACCCACCTGAAGGCAAAGCAGCGGGTGAGCTTCTCTATCATCTGAGGCAGGAGACGAGGAGTGCACAGGATTTTGTTTTGGAGTTTAGGACCTTGGCTGCTGGCGCTGGATGGAGCGACAGGGCCCTGATCGACCATTACCGTTGTAGTCTACGCGAGGACGTCCGTCGGGAGCTGGCCTGTAGAGACACCACCCTCACCTTCGACCAGCTGGTGGACATGTCCATCAAGCTGGACAACATGCTGGCTACTCGTGGACGTCTAGATCGTGGTCTGTTTGTTCCATCCTCCCGCACCCTCTCTCCCGAACCTATGGAATTGGGAGGGATGGTGCACAGGGAGACCGGAGGGGGTTCCTGCTCGAGCACCATTCATGGTCGCAGAGGGCACACTGCTGGTCGGTACCGGGTTGGTTCCTCTGGGAATAGAGAGGGCAGGCAGGGCATTCTGGCGTCACCCCAGGTGAGTAGGCACCATTCCCATCCAGAGCCCTCTGCTGCACTTGTTTGTCTCTGTCTCTTTTCCTGATTTTTCACTGCATTCCCAGTATAAGGCGCTCGTAGATTCAGGTGCGGCTGGGAATTTCATTAATAAAAGTCTAGCTCATAGTTTAGGGATCCCTATTGTTCCTGTGGATATGCCTTTCCCTATTCATGCCTTAGATAGTCGACCATTAGGGTCAGGGTTTATCAGGGAGGTAACCGCACCTTTGTGTATGATAACGCAGGAGGGTCACAAGGAGAAGATTAGTATTTTCCTTATTGATTCTCCTGCGTATTCTGTGGTGCTAGGCCTACCCTGGTTAGTTTGTCATAACCCCACTGTTTCTTGGCCACAGAGGGCTCTCACGGGGTGGTCGCGAGAATGCTCAGGTAGGTGTTTAGGGGTTTCCGTTGGTGCTACTACAGTGGAAAGTCCCGACCAGGTCTCCACCATGCGCATTCCCCCCGAATATGCCGATTTGGCTCTCGTCTTCTGTAAAAAGAAGGCGACTCAATTACCACCCCATCGACGGGGGGATTGTGCGATAGATCTCCTGGTAGACGCTGCATATCCCAAGAGTCACGTGTATCCCCTGTCGCAAGCGGAGACGGAGGCTATGGAGACATATGTCTCTGAATCCCTGCATCAGGGGTTCATTCAGCCATCCAGTTCACCCGTCTCTTCGAGTTTCTTTTTTGTGAAAAAAAAGGATGGCGGTTTACGCCCGTGCGTTGATTATCGAGGTCTTAATAAAATCACAGTGAAATATAGTTACCCGCTACCTCTGATCAATACGATTATTGAGTTAACCTGTTACTCCTACCCCCTACTTTTTCGAACATTCTGTTAAAAATCGCGCAACATTTCAGCGCCCTGCTACTCATGCCAGGAATATAGTATATGCATATGATTAGTATGTGTGGATAGAAAACACTCAGACGTTTATAAAACTGGTTAAATCATGGCTGTGACTATAACAGAACGTGCGTTTCATCGAAAAGCACAGGAAAATCTGATCACTGAAAATGCGAAAATATATCCATGCGCCACTAGAACCCATTGTTGAATGTGAACCACATTAAATGGGGCCGAGGTTGCAATACCTACAGCTTCCACACGATGTCAACAGTCTTGTCATTTGCCTACGAATTGTTTCTTGGTCAAACGGACACAAGGTAACGCCTTCCAGTCTCCGACCGGATATTTTGGTTGAGATTTACCCGGACATTATTTCCAGACGTACAGCTATAGAATATACATCGCTTCGTGATCAATTTGATCGTTTATTAACGTTTACTAATACCTAAAGTTGCATTACAAAAGTATTTCGAAGTGTTTTGTGAAAGTTTATCGTCAACTTTTTTTATTTAAAAAAATTACGTTACGTTATAAAACGCTATTTTTTTCCTTGATCACAGTCTTCATATATCGATATCTAGGCTATATATGGACCGATTTAATCGAGAAAAAAAAGACCCAATAGTGATGTTTATGGGACATCTAGGAGTGCCAACAAAGAAGATGGTCAAAGGTAATGAATGTTATATATTTTATTTGTGCGTTTTGTGTAGCGCCGACTATGCTAATTATTTTGTTTACGTCCCCTGCGGGTCTTTTGGGGTGTTACATGCTATCAGATAATAGCTTCTCATGCTTTCGCCGAAAAGCATTTTAAAAATCTGACTTGTTGCCTGGATTCACAACGAGTGTAGCTTTAATTCAGTACCCTGCATGTGTATTTTAATGAACATTTGAGTTTTAACTAGTACTATTAGCATTTAGCGTAGCGCATTTGCATTTCCAGATGTCTAGATGGGACGCCTGCGTGTCGGGTAGGAGCAAGAGGTTAATGCACGGGGCACGTTTTTTCACAAAATTGGATCTCAGGAGTGCGTACAATCTGGTGCGTATTAAGAAGAGTGATGAGTGGAAGACGGCATTTAGCACCACCTCAGGTCATTATGAGTACCTGGTCATGCCATATGGGTTGATGAATGCTCAATCAGTTTTCCAATCATTTGTAGATGAGATCTTCAGGGACCTGCACGGGCAGGGTGTAGTGGTGTATATCAATGATATTCTGATATACTCTGCTACACGCGCCGAGCATGTGTCCCTGGTGCGCAGGGTGCTTGGTCGCCTGTTGGAGCATGATCTATATGTCAAGTCTGAGAAATGCTTGTTTTTCCAACAATCCATCTCCTTCCTAGGGCATCGGATTTCCACTTCAGGAGTGGAGATGGAGAGCGACCGCATTACAGCCGTGCGTAAATGGCCGACTCCAACCACAGTAAAGGAGTTGCAGTGTTTTTTGGGGTTTTCCAATTACTACCGGAGGTTTATCCGGGGTTTTGGTCAGGTGGCAGCTCCCATTACCTCACTGCTAAAGGGGGGCACGGTGCGCTTGCAGTGGTCGGCTGAGGCGAACAGGGCTTTTGAGCACCTGAAGACTCTGTTTACCTCGGTGCCTGTGCTGGCTCATCCGGATCCCGCTTTGCCATTCATAGTGGAGGTGGATGCATCCGAAGCTGGGATAGGAGCAGTGCTCTCTCAGCGTTCGGGTACGCCACTGAAGCTTCGCCCCTGTGCTTTCTTTTCAAACAAGCTCAGCCCGCCGGAGCAAAACTATGATGTGGGGAACCGAGAGCTGTTAGCTGTCGTAGAAGCTTTGAAGGTGTGGAGGCATTGGCTTGAGGGGGCTAAACACCCTTTTCTCATCTGGACTGACCACCGCAATCTGGAGTATATCCGGCAGGCGAAGAGATTGAATCCTGGTCAGGCAAGGTGGGCCATGTTTTTCACTCGTTTTGTGTTTACTCTTTCTTACAGACCAGGCTCCCAGAATGTTAAGGCAGACGCATTGTCTCGGCTGTATGACACAGAGGAGCGGTCCATGGATCCCCCTCCCATACTCCCAGCTTCGTGTCTGGTGGCGCCTGTAGTGTACGTTCCGTCTGCTGTCCGCGACTGATTGATATATTGGGCTCACATGTCACCCTCCTCTGGTCATCCTGGGATAGGTCGGACGATGCGCTGTCTTGACGGGAGATACTGGTGGCCCACTTTAGCTAAGGACGTGAGGATTTATGTTTCTTCCTGCTCGGTGTGCGCCCAGTGCAAGGCTCCTAGACACCTGCCCAGAGGTAAGCTACAACCTCTACCCATTCCTCAATGGCCGTGGTCGCACCTGTCGGTGGATTTTTTGACTGATCTTCCACCTTCACAGGGTTACACCATGATCCTGGTCGTTGTGGATCGGTTTTCAAAGTCCTGTCATCTCCTCCCTTTGCCCGGTCTCCCTACGGCCTTACAAACTGCAGAGGCCCTGTTTACACATGTTTTCCGGCACTATGGGGTGCCTGAGGATATAGTGTCTGATCGGGGTCCCCAGTTCACATCAAGGGTCTGGAAGGCGTTCATGGAGCGTCTGGGGATCTCGGTTAGTCTTCCCTCAGGTTTTCACCCGGAGAGTAATGGGCAGGTGGAGAGAGTTAACCAGGATGTGGGTAGGTTTCTGCGGTCTTATTGCCAGGATCGGCCGGGGGAGTGGGCGAAGTTCGTGCCCTGGGCAGAGATGGCTCAGAACTCGCTACGTCACTCCTCCACTAACCTTACTCCCTTTCAATGTGTATTAGGGTATCAGCCGGTTCTGGCTACTTGGCAACAGAGCCAGACCGAGGCCCCTGCGGTGGACAATTGGTTTCGGCACGCTGAGGAGACCTGGGAGGCAGCCCACGTCCACCTTCAGCGTGCCATAAGGCGCCAGAAAATTGGCGCAGACCATCGCCACAGTGAGGCCCCAGTGTTCGCACCAGGGGACAGGGTCTGGCTCTCGACCCGAAACCTGCCCCTTCGCCTGCTCTGCCGGAAGCTGGGTCCGCGGTTTGTGGGGCCGTTTAAAGTCCTGAGGAGAGTGAACGAGGTATGTTATAGGTTACAACTACCCACTCATTACCGTATTAACCCCTCGTTCCATGTGTCTCTCCTCAGGCTGATGGTGGCTGGCCCGCTCCAGGAGGCTGAAGTGCGTAATGTTCCTCCGCCTCCTCTAGACATCGACGGGGGTTCCGGCGTACTCTGTCGATCCATTTTGGATTCGAGACGTCGGGAGAGGGGCCTTCAGTACCTCGTGGACTGGGAGGGGTACGGGCCGGAGGAGAAATGCTGGGTTCCGGTGGAGGACGTGTTAGATCCTTCCATGTTATCAGAATTCCACCGTCTCCATCCGGATCGCCCTGCACCTCGCCCCCGAGGCCGGAGTCGACACGCAGCTGGAGCCGCGCATCAGGGGGGGGGGTACTGTCACGACTTCTGCCGAAGTCGTTGCCTCTCCTTGTTCGGCGTCACCGGTCTTCTAGCCATCATTACCTGTTGTGTATTTAACCCTCTGTTTCCCCTCATGTCTTTGTCAGAGATTGTTTTATTGTCAGTGTAGTGTGATTGTTGTATAGCTGCGCGTCAGGTCCTCGTACCCATGTTGGTTTGTTTATGTACATTTAGTGTTATACTCCGTGGACTTTATTAAAAGACTCCATTTTACACTCCATTTGACTCTTTTATTTTATTTTACCAGGCAAGTCAGTTAAGAACACATTCTTATTTTCAATGACGGCCTGGGAACAGTGGGTTAACTGCCTGTTCAGGGGCAGAACAACAGATATGTACCTTGTCAGCTCAGGGGTTTGAACTCGCAACCTTCCGGTTACTAGTCCAATGCTCTGACCACTAGGCTACGACTTCCCTGCCACCTATTACACCTATGCATGACACAAGATGCGAAAGAGGGAAGAATAAGGGAAGAGGAGCATAAAGAAAGGGTAAATGGAAATGTAAAATGGAAATGAAATTTGCATAACCAGACTGGGTGTAAGTCATGACCATATTGACTTTTTCATTAGTCAGAATAAAGGTCCTAAATCAATAACACTGTTATAGGGTGATCTCCACTTCCATTAAGATAGAGCTGATGATTTCCAATAGCCAGCCTCCAGACACATCTGCAACCCCATCCTGAGAGGTGTGTATGTGTGTGTGTGTGTGTGTGTGTGTGACAGGCTTCTCTCTATGCTGTTTGTTCACTGTTGACTGAGTGTGTGGCGGAGTGAGACGGCAGTGCGGCTGGCCCTAACTGATAACTAGATGAACACACATATGTGCGCATACACACACACGCACACACACACACACACACACACACACACACACACACACACACACACACACACACACACACACACACACACACACACACACACACACACACACACACACACACCATGCTTCCGTCCTCCAAACAGTTATTTGTTTATAAAATAAGAATAGGAGGTAGATCAGATTTAATATTGCAGATAGATTGTGGCTTCTATCAACGTAATTGTCTGCATCATTTCCAATCCCTCATTTACAGTGCATTTGGAAAGTACTTAGACCCCTTGACTTTATCAACATTTTGTTACGTAACAGCCTTATTCTAAAATGGATGAAATTGTTTTTTTTCCCCTCATCAAACTACACACAATACCCCATAATGAGAAAGCAAAAACAGGTTTTTAAAAAATTTCGCAAATGTATAAACATAAAAAATTGAAATATCACATTAACATAAGTATTCCGACCCTTTACTCAGTACTTTGTTGAAGCACCTTTGGCAGCGTTTACAGCCATGAGTATTCTTGGGTATGGCGCTACAAGCTTGGCAGCCCTGTATTTGATGGAGATTCTCCCATTCTTCCACAGCTATTTCCAGGTCTCTCCAGAGATGTTCGATTGGGTTCAAGTCCGGGCTTTGGCTGGGCCACTCAAGGACATTCAGAGGCATGTCCCGAAGCCACTCCCGCGTTGTCTTGACTGTGTGCTTAGGGTCGTTGTCCTGTTGGAAGGTCTGAGGTCTTGGTCGCTCTGGAGTAGGTTTTCATCAAGGATCTCTCTGTACTTTGCTCCGTTCATCTTTAATTCAATACGGACTAGTCTATCATTCCCTGCCACTGAGAAACATCACCACAGCATGATGCTGTCACCATCATGCTTCACCAAAGGGGTGAGGCCAGGTTTCCTCCAGAAGAGACACTTGGTATTTATACCAAAGAGTTCAGTATTGGTTTCATCAGACCAGAGCATCTTGTTTCTCATGGTCTGAGAGTCTTTAGGTGCCTTTTGGCAAACTCCAAATGGCCTGTCAAGTGCCTTTTACTGAGGAGTGGCTTGCGTCTGGCCACTATACCATAAAGGCCTGATTGTTGGAGTGCTGCAGAGATGGTTGTCCTCTGGAAGGTTCTCCCATCTCCACAGAGGAACTCTGGAGCTCTGTCAGAGTGACCATCAGGTTCTTGGTCACTTTCCTGACCAAGGCCCTTCTTCCCCGATTGCTCAGTTTGGCCGGGCGGCCGGCTCTAGGAAGAGTCTTGGTCAGATAGATACTGTATCTGTCTAGATGGATACTGTATGTGTCTAGATGGATACTGTATCTGTCTAGATGGATACTGTATGTGTCTAGATGGATACTGTATGTGTCTAGATGGATACTGTATGTGTCTAGATGGATACTGTATGTGTTTAGATGGATACTGTATGTGTCTAGATGGATACTGTATGTGTCTAGATGGATACTGTATGTGTCTAGATGGATACTGTATGTGTCTAGATGGATACTGTATGTGTCTAGATGGATACTGTATGTGTCTAGATGGATACTGTATGTGTCTAGATGGATACTGTATGTGTCTAGATGGATACTGTATGTGTTTAGATGGATACTGTATGTGTCTAGATGGATACTGTATGTGTCTAGATGGATACTGTATGTGTCTAGATGGATACTGTATGTGTCTAGATGGATACTGTATGTGTCTAGATGGATACTGTATGTGTCTAGATGGATACTGTATGTGTCTAGATGGATACTGTATGTGTTTAGATGGATACTGTATGTGTCTAGATGGATACTGTATGTGTCTAGATGGATACTGTATGTGTCTAGATGGATACTGTATGTGTCTAGATGGATACTGTATGTGTCTAGATGGATACTGTATGTGTCTAGATGGATACTGTATGTGTCTAGATGGATACTGTATGTGTTTAGATGGATACTGTATGTGTTTAGATGGATACTGTATGTGTTTAGATGGATACTGTATGTGTCTAGATGGATACTGTATGTGTCTAGATGGATACTGTATGTGTTTAGATGGATACTGTATGTGTCTAGATGGATACTGTATGTGTCTAGATGGATACTGTATGTGTTTAGATGGATACTGTATGTGTCTAGATGGATACTGTATGTGTTTAGATGGATACTGTATGTGTTTAGATGGATACTGTATGTGTTTAGATGGATACTGTATGTGTCTAGATGGATACTGTATGTGTCTAGATGGATACTGTATGTGTCTAGATGGATACTGTATGTGTCTAGATGGATACTGTATGTGTCTAGATGGATACTGTATGTGTCTAGATTGATACTGTATGTGTTTAGATGGATACTGTATGTGTCTAGATGGATACTGTATGTGTTTAGATGGATACTGTATGTGTCTAGATGGATACTGTATGTGTTTAGATGGATACTGTATGTGTCTAGATGGATACTGTATGTGTTTAGATGGATACTGTATGTGTCTAGATGGATACTGTATGTGTCTAGATGGATACTGTATGTGTCTAGATGGATACTGTATGTGTCTAGATGGATACTGTATGTGTTTAGATGGATACTGTATGTGTCTAGATGGATACTGTATGTGTCTAGATGGATACTGTATGTGTCTAGATGGATACTGTATGTGTCTAGATGGATACTGTATGTGTCTAGATGGATACTGTATGTGTCTAGATGGATACTGTATGTGTCTAGATGGATACTGTATGTGTTTAGATGGATACTGTATGTGTTTAGATGGATACTGTATGTGTCTAGATGGATACTGTATGTGTTTAGATGGATACTGTATGTGTCTAGATGGATACTGTATGTGTTTAGATGGATACTGTATGTGTCTAGATGGATACTGTATGTGTCTAGATGGATACTGTATGTGTCTAGATGGATACTGTATGTGTTTAGATGGATACTGTATGTGTTTAGATGGATACTGTATGTGTCTAGATGGATACTGTATGTGTTTAGATGGATACTGTATGTGTCTAGATGGATACTGTATGTGTTTAGATGGATACTGTATGTGTCTAGATGGATACTGTATGTGTCTAGATGGATACTGTATGTGTCTAGATGGATACTGTATGTGTTTAGATGGATACTGTATGTGTTTAGATGGATACTGTATGTGTCTAGATGGATACTGTATGTGTCTAGATGGATACTGTATGTGTTTAGATGGATACTGTATGTGTTTAGATGGATACTGTATGTGTCTAGATGGATACTGTATGTGTTTAGATGGATACTGTATGTGTCTAGATGGATACTGTATGTGTTTAGATGGATACTGTATGTGTCTAGATGGATACTGTATGTGTTTAGATGGATACTGTATGTGTCTAGATGGATACTGTATGTGTTTAGATGGATACTGTATGTGTCTAGATGGATACTGTATGTGTCTAGATGGATACTGTATGTGTCTAGATGGATACTGTATGTATCCATCTACGGAGCTGTGAGGGGAACGGCACCTCAGTACCTCTAGGCTCTGATCAGGCCCTACACCCAAACAAGGGCACTGCGTTCATCCACCTCTGGCCTCCTCGCCTCCCTACCACTGAGGAAGTACAGTTCCCGCTCAGCCCAGTCAAAACTGTTCGCTGCTCTGGCCCCCCAATGGTGGAAAAAACTCCCTCACGACGCCAGGACAGTGGAGTCAATCACCACCTTCCGGAGACTCCTGAAACCCCACCTCTTTAAGGAATACCTAGGATAGGATAAGTAATCCTTCTCACCCCCCCCCTTTAAGATTTAGATCCACTATTGTAAAGTGACTGTTCTACTGGATGTCATAAGGTGAATGCACCAATTTGTAAGTCGCTCTGGATAAGAGCGTCTGCTAAATGACTTAAATGTAAATGTAAATGTAAATGTATGTGTCTAGATGTCTTCATGTTAGTGTCACTATTTGTTATAGTACAGCATGGGGGAGGACAAATGGTGTTCTCTTTCTTCTCAAAGTAATGTCCCATAGCTAAAACACTGTATCATGGCGTGCCTTTCTGAGGCTGAATAAGGAAAGGACACAACCTGAAAAGCGGGTTAGTAGGTACAGTGCCTTGCGAAAGTATTCGGCCCCCTTGAACTTTGCGACGTTTTGTCACATTTCAGGCTTCAAACATAAAGATATAAAACTGTATTTTTTTGTGAAGAATCAACAACAAGTGGGACACAATCATGAAGTGGAATGACACTTATTGGATATTTCAAACTTTTTTAATAAATCAAAAACTGAAAAATTGGGCGTGCAAAATTATTCAGCCCCTTTACTTTCAGTGCAGCAAACTCTCTCCAGAAGTTCAGTGAGGATCTCTGAATGATCCAATGTTGACCTAAATGACTAATGATGATAAATACAATCCACCTGTGTGTAATCAAGTCTCCGTATAAATGCACCTGCACTGTGATAGTCTCAGAGGTCCGTTAAAAGCGCAGAGAGCATCATGAAGAACAAGGAACACACCAGGCAGGTCCGAGATACTGTTGTGAAGAAGTTTAAAGCCGGATTTGGATACAAAAAGATTTCCCAAGCTTTAAACATCCCAAGGAGCACTGTGCAAGCGATAATATTGAAATGGAAGGAGTATCAGACCACTGCAAATCTACCAAGACCTGGCCGTCCCTCTAAACTTTCAGCTCATACAAGGAGAAGACTGATCAGAGATGCAGCCAAGAGGCCCATGATCACTCTGGTTGAACTGCAGAGATCTACAGCTGAGGTGGGACACTCTGTCCATATGACAACAATCAGTTGTATATTGCACAAATCTGGCCTTTATGGAAGAGTGGCAAGAAGAAAGCCATTTCTTAAAGATATCCATAAAAAGTGTTGTTTAAAGTTTGCCACAAGCCATCTGGGAGACACACCAAACATGCTTTTCTTCAGCAGGGACAGGGAAGATGGTTACAATTGATGGGAAGATGGATGGAGCCAAATACAGGACCATTCTGGAAGAAAACCTGATGGAGTCTGCAAAAGACCTGAGACTGGGACGGAGATTTGTCTTCCAACAAGACAATGATCCAAAACATAAAGCAAAATCTACAATGGAATGGTTAAAAAATAAACATATCCAGGTGTTAGAATGGCCAAGTCAAAGTCCAGACCTGAATCCAATCGAGAATCTGTGGAAAGAACTGAAAACTGCTGTTCACAAATGCTCTCCATCCAACCTCACTGAGCTCGAGCTGTTTTGCAAGGATGAATGGGAAAAATGTCAGTCTCTCGATGTGCAAAACTGATAGAGACATACCCCAAGCGACTTACAGCTGTAATCACAGCAAAAGGTGGCGCTACAAAGTATTAACTTAAGGGGGCTGAATAATTTTGCACGCCCAATTTTTCAGTTTTTGTTAAAAAAGTTTGAAATATTCAATAAATGTCGTTCCACTTCATGATTGTGTCCCACTTGTTGTTGATTCTTCACAAAAAAATGTTATGTTATCTTTATGTTTGAAGCCTGAAATGTGGCAAAAGGTTGCAAAGTTCAAGGGGGCCGAATACTTTCGCAAGGCACTGTATGTTACAAATTCCAATTTGTTGTGGTTATTGTTAGCTAGGTGGCTAACATTAGCTAGGCTAGGGGTTAGGGGTTAGGGGTTACGGTTAAAGGGATACTTCGGGATCTACCTGCCCAGAGTCAGATGGACTCGTGGATATTAGTTTCATGTCTCTGAGTGTGGTTTGAAGGAAATTGCAAACTAGCGTTAGTGGATACCCATAGAAATCCAGTCATTGTGCTAACGCTCGTGAAACTGCCTCTAACTTCCTTCATACTGGACACAGAGAATAGAAATGGTGTGTCACGTTCTGACCTTTATTTCCTTTCTTTTGTATTTATTTAGTATGGTCAGGGCGTGAGTTGGGTGGGCAGTCTATGTTTGTTTTTCTAGGTTTTGGGTATTTCTATATTTCGGCCTAGTATGGTTCTCAATCAGAGGCAGGTGTCATTAGTTGTCTCTGACTGGAGGCAGCAAAAGCAGAGAGGCGGCATTATGAGGAGCTAGCACGGCAGAGCGGAGGGAAGCCCGAGAGTCAGCCCCAAAAATGTATTGGCGGGGGCACACAGGAAGTGTGGCGAAGCCAGGTAGGAGACCTGCGCCAACTTCCTGTGCTTACCGGGGGGCAAGAGACACCGGGCAGGCACCGTGTTATGCTGTGGAGCGCACGGTGTCCGCAGTGCGGGTGCGTAGCCCGGTGCGGTACATACCAGCTCTGCGTATCGGCCGGGCTAGAGTGAGCATTGAGCCAAGTGCCATGAAGCCGGCTCTACGCATCTGGTCCCCAGTGCGTCTCCTTGGACCGGCTTACATGGCACCAGCCTTGCGCACGGTGTCCCCGGTTCGCCTGCATAGCCCAGTGCGGGCTATTCCACCTCGCCGCCGACCGAGACCATTCAACCGGGTAAGGTTGGGCAGGCTTGGTGCTCAAGAGCTCCAGTGCGCCTGCACGGTCCGGTCTATCCGTCACCACCTCCACGCACCAGCCCTCCGGTGGCAGCCCCCCGCACCAGGCTGTCTCTCTGTCTCCTCCCTGCAGGTGGTCCTGTCTGTCCGGCGCTGCTGCCGGAGTCTCCCGCCTGTCCGGCGCTGCTGCCGGAGTCTCCCGCCTGTCCGGCGCTGCTGCCGGAGTCTCCCGCCTGTCCGGCGCTGCTGCCGGAGTCTCCCGCCTGTCCGGCGCTGCTGCCGGAGTCTCCCGCATGTCCGGCGCTGCTGCCGGAGTCTCCCGCCTGTCCGGCGCTGCTGCCGGAGCCCCTCGCCTGTCCGGCGCTGCTGCCAGAGCCCCTCAGCCCAGAGGCGCCAGAGCCCCTCAGCCCAGAGGCGCCAGAGCCCCTGCCCCTCTGTCCCGAGCTTCTGCCCCTCTGTCCAGAGCTTCTGCCCCTCTGTCCAGAGCTTCTGCCCCTCTGTCCAGAGCATCTGTCCAGAGCTTCCGCCCCTCTGTCCCGAGCTGCCCCTCTGTCCAGTGGGGTCATTGAGAGGGGTGGCCATAGTTAGAAAGCTACGGAGGCGGACAATAAAGCGGACTAAGACAATGGTGAAGTGGGGTCTGCGTTCCGCGCCAGAGCCGCCACCGCGGACAGACGCCCACCCAGACCCTCCCCTATAGGCTAAGGTTTTGCGGCCGGAGTCCGCACCTTTGGGGGTACTGTCACGTTCTGACCTTTATTTCCTTTGTTTTGTATTTATTTAGTATGGTCAGGGCGTGAGTTGGGGGGCAGTCTATGTTTGTTTTTCTAGGTTTTGGGTATTTCTATGTTTCGGCCTAGTATGGTTCTCAATCAGAGACAGGTGTCATTAGTTGTCTCTGATTGAGAATCATACTTAGGTAGCCTGGGTTTCACTGTGTGTTTGTGGGTGATTGTTCCTGTCTCTGTGTTTTTCACCAGATAGGGCTGTTTTTGGTTTTCCACGTTTATTGTATTGTAGTGTTCATGTTTATCTGTTTTTATTAAACATGAATCAATATAACCACGCTGCGTTTTGGTCCTCCTCTACTTCACCACAGGAAAACACTTACATGGTGTCCACAATTTCATCTGATTCTGGGGAAGTAGATAAAGCCTCATTGCCAAAATCCCGAAGTATCCCTTTAAGAGTTAGAGTTTAGAGGTTACGGTTAGGTTTAAAGTTTAGGGGTTTAGGTTATGGTAAGGGTTAGGGTTAGCTAACATGCTAAATAGTTGCAAAGTAGCTAAAAAGTACCATCCCTTTAAACTTGTGAACTGCTCTTAAGGAAGTATATAGCCCCTTGGTCTTCAATGTATGGATGAATCCAATGAAGACCTTGAAATGTTCCCCTCAGCAATTAATCTCCATTCAATTACACACTGCTTTACTTAGTGAACCATTCAGCCTCCTCTCCTGGCTATAATTGTCTCAGTTAATTGCTTTTTAACTCTCTTTGATTACAAGGTTGACCCTGAATGGCTGGAGAGCCTTAGTCTGGCTAACAACTAACTTGAAGTCCTCCTGACTTCAGAGTCTGGAAAGGCTATTTGATGTTGTCGGCACGATGTGTTGATAATGAAGGGGATGTGTTTTTTTATTGATTGGTTCTGCTTCACACACACACACGCACACGCACACACACGCACCACTACCACCACCCACACCAACACCCAAACCCTGTTACCCCTCCATCCAGCACCCCCTTCCCTCACTCCTTCTGACCTGCCTCCCAGAGTATCATGCTCATTGGAGATCACAGGAGGTTGGTGGCACCTTTATTGGGGAGGACAGGTTCGTGGTAATGGCTGGAACATAATAGGTGGAATGGTATCAAATACATCAAACACATGGTTTCCATGGTTTCCATGTTTTTGATGCCATTCCATTCGCTCCATTCCAACCATTATTATGAGCCGTCCTCCCCTCTGCAGCCTCCACTGTTGGAGATGCGATTTCCAGGAGCCTATTCATCATGGTGACATGTGTGTATAATGGTGTTAAGTCTCCTTATCACAGTGCTGACCCAGTGCTGTGGTAATGAACAGTGTTGAGCCACAGATAGAGAGGGACAGAGGAAATGAACCTGACAGTGTTGTTCTGACCTTTCTGGGCCACAGACAGCACACAACACCATGACTCTAAACTCACGACTAAGTAGATCCAGTAAACCTTTGTGTTTTCTCTGTCACGTGATGGGCAACATGACATGCAATCTGCAATCCACCCTCATCCCACAGTAGCCTATGTTTTCTTTATGGAGCATATTCTGTATATATCAAATTTCAATGAAGCAGGGTGTCGATTATTTTCTACTCCGTTCATTTATAAGAGCATTGCGGTTTTTCGGTTTTAGTTTTGTCATTTTTACGTCTTATTTCAGGGTGGGGGTGTTACTTGTATTGTTTGCTGTTATCTGTCTGTTTGTAAAACTGAATGTAGACTATACATAAAATACAAATAAACAACTCCTGGCTAACTGAATGTAGACTATACAAATAAACAACTCCTGGCTAACTGAATGTAGACTATACAAATAAACAACTCCTGGCTAACTGAATGTAGACTATACATAAAATACAAATAAACAACTCCTGGCTAACTGAATGTAGACTACACATAAAATACAAATAAACAACTCCTGGCTAACTGAATGTAGACTATACAAATAAACAACTCCTGGCTAACTCAATGTAGACTATACATAAAATACAGATAAACAACTCCTGGCTAACTGAATGTAGGCTATACATAAAATACAAATAAACAACTCCTGGCTAACTGAATGTAGACTATACAAATAAACAACTCCTGGCTAACTGAATGTAGACTATACAAATAAACAACTCCTGGCTAACTCAATGTAGACTATACATAAAATATAAATAAACAACTCCTGGCTAACTGAATGTAGACTATACAAATAAACAACTCCTGGCTAACTCAATGTAGACTATACATAAAATATAAATAAACAACTCCTGGCTAACTGAATGTAGACTATACAAATAAACAACTCCTGGCTAACTGAATGTAGACTATACAAATAAACAACTCCTGGCTAACTCAATGTAGACTATACATAAAATATAAATAAACAACTCCTGGCTAACTGAATGTAGACTATACAAATAAACAACTCCTGGCTAACTCAATGTAGACTATACATAAAATATAAATAAACAACTCCTGGCTAACTGAATGTAGACTATACAAATAAACAACTCCTGGCTAACTCAATGTAGACTATACATAAAATATAAATAAACAACTCCTGGCTAACTGAATGTAGACTATACAAATAAACAACTCCTGGCTAACTCAATGTAGACTATACATAAAATATAAATAAACAACTCCTGGCTAACTGAATGTAGACTATACAAATAAACAACTCCTGGCTAACTCAATGTAGACTATACATAAAATACAAATAAACAACTCCTGGCTAACTCAATGTAGACTATACATAAAATACAAATAAACAACTCCTGGCTAACTGAATGTAGACTATACATAAAATACAAATAAACAACTCCTGGCTAACTCAATGTAGACTATACAAATAAACAACTCCTGGCTAACTCAATGTAGACTATACATAAAATACAAATAAACAACTCCTGGCTAACTCAATGTAGACTATACATAAAATACAAATAAACAACTCCTGGCTAACTGAATGTAGACTATACAAATAAACAACTCCTGGCTAACTCAATGTAGACTATACATAAAATACAAATAAACAACTCCTGGCTAACTGAATGTAGACTATACATAAATACAAGTAAACAACTCCTGGCTAACTGAATGTAGACTATACATAAAATACAAATAAACAACTCCTGGCTAACTCAATGTAGACTATACATAAAATACAAATAAACAACTCCTGGCTAACTGAATGTAGACTATACATAAAATACAAATAAACAACTCCTGGCTAACTGAATGTAGACTACACATAAAATACAAATAAACAACTCCTGGCTAACTCAATGTAGACTATACATAAAATACAAATAAACAACTCCTGGCTAACTCAATGTAGACTACACATAAAATACAAATAAACAACTCCTGGCTAACTGAATGTAGACTACACATAAAATACAAATAAACAACTCCCGGCTAACTCAATGTAGACTACACATAAAATACAAATAAACAACTCCCGGCTAACTCAATGTAGACTACACATAAAATACAAATAAACAACTCCTGGCTAACTGAATGTAGACTATACATAAAATACAAATAAACAACTCCTGGCTAACTGAATGTAGACTATACAAATAAACAACTCCTGGCTAACTCAATGTAGACTATACATAAAATACAAATAAACAACTCCTGGCTAACTGAATGTAGACTATACATAAAATACAAATAAACAACTCCTGGCTAACTGAATGTAGACTATACATAAAATACAAATAAACAACTCCTGGCTAACTGAATGTAGACTATACATAAAATACAAATAAACAACTCCTGGCTAACTGAATGTAGACTATACATAAAATACAAATAAACAACTCCTGGCTAACTCAATGTAGACTACACATAAAATACAAATAAACAACTCCTGGCTAACTGAATGTAGACTATACATAAAATACAAATAAACAACTCCTGGCTAACTGAATGTAGGCTATACATAAAATACAAATAAACAACTCCTGGCTAACTGAATGTAGACTATACAAATAAACAACTCCTGGCTAACTCAATGTAGACTACACATAAAATACAAATAAACAACTCCTGGCTAACTCAATGTAGACTATACATAAAATACAAATAAACAACTCCTGGCTAACTGAATGTAGACTATACAAATAAACAACTCCTGGCTAACTGAATGTAGACTATACAAATAAACAACTCCTGGCTTACTCAATGTAGACTATACAAATAAACAACTCCTGGCTAACTGAATGTAGACTATACAAATAAACAACTCCTGGCTAACTGAATGTAGACTATACATAAAATACAAATAAACAATTCCTGGCTAACTGAATGTAGACTATACAAATAAACAACTCCTGGCTAACTGAATGTAGACTATACAAATAAACAACTCCTGGCTAACTGAATGTAGACTATACAAATAAACAACTCCTGGCTAACTCAATGTAGACTATACAAATAAACAACTCCTGGCTAACTCAATGTAGACTATACATAAAATACAAATAAACAACTCCTGGCTCACTCAATGTAGACTACACATAAAATACAAATAAACAACTCCTGGCTAACTCAATGTAGACTATACATAAAATACAAATAAACAACTCCTGGCTAACTCAATGTAGACTACACATAAATTACAAATAAACAACTCCTGGCTAACTCAATGTAGACTATACAAATAAACAACTCCTGGCTAACTCAATGTAGACTACACATAAAATACAAATAAACAACTCCTGGCTAACTGAATGTAGACTATACATAAAATACAAATAAACAACTCCTGGCTAACTCAATGTAGACTATACATAAAATACAAATAAACAACTCCTGGCTAACTCAATGTAGACTATACAAATAAACAACTCCTGGCTAACTCAATGTAGACTACACATAAAATACAAATAAACAACTCCTGGCTAACTCAATGTAGACTATACAAATAAACAACTCCTGGCTAACTGAAAGTAGACTATACATAAAATACAAATAAACAACTCCTGGCTATCTCAATGTAGACTATACAAATAAACAACTCCTGGCTAACTGAATGTAGACTACACATAAAATACAAATAAACAACTCCTGGCTAACTGAATGTAGACTATACATAAAATACAAATACACAAATCCTGGCTAACTGAATGTAGACTACACATAAAATATAAATAAACAACTCCTGGCTAACTGAATGTAGACTATACAAATAAACAACTCCTGGCTAACTGAATGTAGGCTATACATAAAATATAAATAAACAACTCCTGGCTAACTGAATGTAGACTATACAAATAAACAACTCCTGGCTAACTGAATGTAGACTATACATAAAATACAAATAAACAACTCCTGGCTAACTGAATGTAGACTACACATAAAATACAAATAACAACTCCTGGCTAACTGAATGTAGACTATACATAAAATACAAATAAACAACTCCTGGCTAACTGAATGTAGACTACACATAAAATACAAATAAACAACTCCTGGCTAACTCAATGTAGACTACACATAAAATACAAATAAACAACTCCTGGCTAACTGAATGTAGACTATACATAAAATACAAATAAACAAATCCTGGCTAACTCAATGTAGACTATACAAATAAACAACTCCTGGCTAACTCAATGTAGACTACACATAAAATACAAATAAACAACTCCTGGCTAACTGAATGTAGACTATACATAAAATACAAATAAACAACTCCTGGCTAACTCAATGTAGACTATACAAATAAACAACTCCTGGCTAACTCAATGTAGACTACACATAAAATACAAATAAACAACTCCTGGCTAACTCAATGTAGACTATACAAATAAACAACTCCTGGCTAACTGAATGTAGACTATACAAATAAACAACTCCTGGCTAACTCAATGTAGACTACACATAAAATACAAATAAACAACTCCTGGCTAACTGAAAGTAGACTACACATAAAATACAAATAAACAACTCCTGGCTAACTCAATGTAGACCATACAAATAAACAACTCCTGGCTAACTCAATGTAGACTACACATAAAATACAAATAAACAACTCCTGGCTAACTGAATGTAGACTATACATAAAATACAAATAAACAACTCCTGGCTAACTGAATGTAGACTATACAAATAAACAACTCCTGGCTAACTGAATGTAGACTATACATAAAATACAAATACACAAATCCTGGCTAACTGAATGTAGACTACACATAAAATATAAATAAACAACTCCTGGCTAACTGAATGTAGACTATACAAATAAACAACTCCTGGCTAACTGAATGTAGGCTATACATAAAATACAAATAAACAACTCCTGGCTAACTCAATGTAGACTATACATAAAATACAAATAAACAACTCCTGGCTAACTGAATGTAGACTATACATAAAATACAAATAAACAACTCCTGGCTAACTGAATGTAGACTATACAAATAAACAACTCCTGGCTAACTGAATATAGACTATACATAAAATACAAATAAACAACTCCTGGCTAACTGAATGTAGACTATACATAAAATACAAATAAACAACTCCTGGCTAACTCAATGTAGACCATACAAATAAACAACTCCTGGCTAACTGAATGTAGACTATACATAAAATACAAATAAACAACTCCTGGCTAACTGAATGTAGACTATACATAAAATACAAATAAACAACTCCTGGCTAACTGAATGTAGACTATACAAATAAACAACTCCTGGCTAACTGAATGTAGACTATACATAAAATACAAATAAACAACTCCTGGCTGACTGAATGTAGACTATACATAAAATACAAATAAACAACTCCTGGCTAACTGAATGTAGACTACACATAAAATACAAATAAACAACTCCTGGCTAACTGAATGTAGACTATACATAAAATACAAATAAACAACTCCTGGCTAACTGAATGTAGACTATACAAATAAACAACTCCTGGCTAACTCAATGTAGACTACACATAAAATACAAATAAACAACTCCTGGCTAACTGAATGTAGACTATACAAATAATCAACTCCTGGCTAACTGAATGTAGACTACACATAAAATACAAATAAACAACTCCTGGCTAACTGAATGTAGACTATACATAAAATACAAATAAACAACTCCTAGCTAACTGAATGTAGACTACACATAAAATACAAATAAACAACTCCTGGCTAACTGAATGTAGACTATACATAAAATACAAATAAACAACTCCTAGCTAACTGAATGTAGACTACACATAAAATACAAATAAACAACTCCTGGCTAACTGAATGTAGACTATACATAAAATACAAATAAACAACTCCTGGCTAACTCAATGTAGACTACACATAAAATACAAATAAACAACTCTCGGCTAACTGAATGTAGACTATACAAATAAACAACTCCTGGCTAACTGAATGTAGACTACACATAAAATACAAATAAACAACTCCTGGCTAACTGAATGTAGACTATACATAAAATACAAATAAACAACTCCTAGCTAACTGAATGTAGACTACACATAAAATACAAATAAACAACTCCTGGCTAACTGAATGTAGACTATACATAAAATACAAATAAACAACTCCTGGCTAACTGAATGTAGACTACACATAAAATACAAATAAACAACTCCTGGCTAACTGAATGTAGACTATACATAAAATACAAATAAACAACTCCTGGCTAACTGAATGTAGACTATACATAAAATACAAATAAACAACTCCTGGCTAACTCAATGTAGACTACACATAAAATACAAATAAACAACTCCTGGCTAACTCAATGTAGACTATACAAATAAACAACTCCTGGCTAACTCAATGTAGACTACACATAAATTACAAATAAACAACTCCTGGCTAACTCAATGTAGACTATACAAATAAACAACTCCTGGCTAACTCAATGTAGACTACACATAAAATACAAATAAACAACTCCTGGCTAACTCAATGTAGACTACACATAAAATACAAATAAACAACTCCTGGCTAACCGAATGTAGACTACACATAAAATTAAAATAAACAACTCCTGGCTAACCGAATGCCTATTGTTCATAGCTTTTCATTAATTGCAATTTTACATTCAACGTTTTTTATTACATTTTCCACAAAATTGTTTTAATATAATGATAGGGAGATAAAAACAGCATCATATAAAATACAATTCAGTTGTAGTTATAATCCCTTCTCTTTACAACAACAAAAATATACCAAGTGCCAAGCATGATCTGAGGGTCTGAGATGGTGCGGCCTGAGAAATAGCAGCCTGTGATTACAAATGGGGCAGGTAGGGGGGAGTGTTTCCTCCCTGCTAGTCTTCTGTCCTGCCACAGCTTGCTTCGGGGAGACAGAGCCCCGCTCATTACTATACAGAACGGCCTGCTAACAAAGGCTGCCGAGCACCTACATTGCTGCTGCTCTTGTGTGTTCTACAGAGATAACCAATGTGTCCTCTCATCTGAATTAGCTCTCTGACCCATCTGCTCTCTCACACACACACACACGCGCACACGCACGCACGCACGCACGCACGCACGCACGCACGCACGCACACACACACACACACACACACACACACACACACACACACACACACACACACACACACACACACACACACACACACACACACACACACACACACACACACACACACAGGCCAGGGATACACATACACATGCACAACGTACAAACATACAAATACACACGTACATACCCACGCAGGCAAGCAGGCATGCACACAGACACACACACGCACACCCGCACATGCATGTAACACATAGGCACACACACACACACACACATTCCCGCAAACTCTCCCATGGGAGAACAAGCGATTACAGGATTACTCCACACCCCCAACTTGGCCGCTGCATCGTCAGCACTCGCTTTTGTTCTCCGATCAGAGAAGACGACCAACATCAAAGATGCAAAAACAAAATAAATATAATAAATATTATTCTGAGGAGAACCACAACACTATGTAAATATGCAGCATGCAGTACCTAACTACGAGAGCCCTCTCCCCAGCTCCCCTTCCCCATGTTTCACCCATGGTTGGCTAAATATTTCAGTGGACTGCTAGATGCTCACTGAGGAGTGAACCACAGTGATGAGAGAGACAACACACACTGGCCACTATTCAATCAAATATGCAATGCAGTACAGTTTTGCTGCTTTTCTGGCTGGCTCTTTTTCTCATGGTCAAATAAAAGGATTATACAAACGTTGACTTGCTAGAGACACTAAGGTGGGAAAGAGAGAGAGGATGTGTGTGTATGTGCATCATGTGTGCTGCTGGTGTGTGTGCATGCTTGGGTGAGCGCAGGGGTGGCTTAGACGTGTGTGTGTCTGTGAGTGCAAGATGTCACCAACAGGCCGAAACCTTTTCCGACGTCTGATTTCTCACACTGTTAATAAAGGGAAGAGAACAGTGATGAGACAAGGAGGGGTAGAAGCCACAAACAGTGGCCGGGTTATACTATATATTTTTTCAAAATTGTAGTTTGCTTTAAATGCCAGCATGTCATGCAAATGTAGGATTTTCATCTAGTAGAATTCGCTGCACACTATTTACCATTGTCTTTCCAGACCCAGAAGTGTTTGACAGCAGCTGATAATCAAATGAGACAAGCTGTACTAATGGAAATCTCTGATGTCCGACTTCAGTGTGTTCAAGACAATTGGAAACTCAGGGGGAAAAAATATCTCTGACTAGTAAAAAATAGTTTTTAACGGTCATCTATCTCGGAATTTCAAGTCAGAAACTCGGGCCTCTTTCTAGAGCTCCGACTTTCCAACCTGCAGATCACTGACATCATGATGTGACCATGTTATATACGTCTTCCCAACCTGCAGATCACTGACATCATGATGTGACCATGTTATATATGACTTTCCAACCTGCAGATCACTGACATCATGATGTGACCATGTTATATACAACTTCCCAACCTGCAGATCACTGACATCATGATGTGACCATGTTATATACGTCTTCCCAACCTGCAGATCACTGACATCATGATGTGACCATGTTATATACAACTTCCCAACATGCAGATCACTGACATCATGATGTGACCATGTTATATACAACTTCCCAACATGCAGATCACTGACATCATGATGTGACCATGTTATATACAACTTCCCAACCTGCAGATCACTGACATCATGATGTGACCATGTTATATACAACTTCCCAACCTGCAGATCACTGACATCATGATGTGACCATGTTATATACAACTTCCCAACCTGCAGATCACTGACATCATGATGTGACCATGTTATATACAACTTCCCAACCTGCAGATCACTGACATTATGATGTGACCATGTTATATACGACTTCCCAACCTGCAGATCACTGACATCATGATGTGACCATGTTATATACGACTTCCCAACCTGCAGATCACTGACATCATGATGTGACCATGTTATATACGACTTCCCAACCTGCAGATCACTGACATCATGATGTGACCATGTTATATACAACTTCCCAACCTGCAGATCACTGACATCATGATGTGACCATGTTATATACAACTTCCCAACCTGCAGATCACTGACATCATGATGTGACCATGTTATATACAACTTCCCAACCTGCAGATCACTGACATCATGATGTGACCATGTTATATACAACTTCCCAACCTGCAGATCACTGACATCATGATGTGACCATGTTATATACAACTTCCCAACCTGCAGATCACTGACATCATGATGTGACCATGTTATATACAACTTCCCAACCTGCAGATCACTGATATCATGATGTGACCATGTTATATACAACTTCCCAACCTGCAGATCACTGACATCATGATGTGACCATGACCATGTTATATACAACTTCCCAACCTGCAGATCACTGACATCATGATGTGACCATGTTATATACAACTTCCCAACCTGCAGATCACTGACATCATGATGTGACCATGTTATATACAACTTCCCAACCTGCAGATTACATTTACATTACATTACATTTAAGTCATTTAGCAGACGCTCTTATCCAGAGCGACTTACAAATTGGTGCATACACCTTATGACAACCAGTGGAACAGCCACTTGCATCTAAATCTTGTTGGGGGAGAAGGATTACCTACCCTTACTTACCCTATCCTAGGTATTCCTTGAAGAGGTGGGGTTTCAGGTGTCTCCGGAAGGTGGTGATTGACTCCGCTGTCCTGGCGTCGTGAGGGAGTTTGTTCCACCATTGGGGGCCAGAGCAGCGAACAGTTTTGACTGGGCGGAGCGGGAACTGTACTTCCTCAGTGGTAGGGAGGCGAGCAGGCCAGAGGTGGATGAACGCAGTGCCCTTGTTTGGGTGTAGGGCCTGATCAGAGCCTGGAGGTACTGAGGTGCCGTTCCCCTCACAGCTCCGTAGGCGAGCACCATGGTCTTGTAGCGGATGCGAGCTTCAACTGGAAGCCAGTGGAGAGAGCGGAGGAGCGGGGTGACGTGAGAGAACTTGGGAAGGTTGAACACCAGACGGGCTGCGGCGTTCTGGATGAGTTGTAGGGGTTTAATGGCACAGGCAGGGAGCCCAGCCAACAGCGAGTTGCAGTAATCAAGACGGGAGA
This sequence comes from Oncorhynchus keta, assembly GCF_023373465.1. NCBI lineage: Eukaryota > Metazoa > Chordata > Actinopteri > Salmoniformes > Salmonidae > Oncorhynchus > Oncorhynchus keta. The sequence continues at coordinate 20,274,021 of NC_068447.1, read as the reverse complement.
TGACAAGTGCCTGGATTAGGACCTGCGCCGCTTCCTGTGTGAGGCAGGGTCGTACTCTGCGGATGTTGTAGAGCATGAACCTACAGGAACGGGACACCGCCTTGATGTTAGTTGAGAACGTCAGGGTGTTGTCCAGGATCACGCCAAGGTTCTTAGCGCTCTGGGAGGAGGACACAATGGAGTTGTCAACCGTGATGGCGAGATCATGGAACGGGCAGTCCTTCCCGGGAGGAAGAGGAGCTCCGTCTTGCTGAGGTTCAGCTTGAGGTGGTGATCCGTCATCCACACTGATATGTCTGCCAGACATGCAGAGATGCGATTCGCCACCTGGTCATCAGAAGGGGGAAAGGAGAAGATTAATTGTGTGTCGTCTGCATAGCAATGATAGGAGAGACCATGTGAGGTTATGACAGAGCCAAGTGACTTGGTGTATAGCGAGAATAAGAGAGGGCCTAGAACAGAGCCCTGGGGGACACCAGTGGTGAGAGCGCGTGGTGAGGAGACAGATTCTCGCCACGCCACCTGGTAGGAGCGACCTGTCAGGTAGGACGCAATCCAAGCGTGGGCCGCGCCGGAGATGCCCAACTCGGAGAGGGTGGAGAGGAGGATCTGATGGTTCACAGTATCGAAGGCAGCCGATAGGTCTAGAAGGATGAGAGCAGAGGAGAGAGAGTTAGCTTTAGCAGTGCGGAGCGCCTCCGTGATACAGAGAAGAGCAGTCTCAGTTGAATGACTAGTCTTGAAACCTGACTGGTTTGGATCAAGAAGGTCATTCTGAGAGAGATAGCGGTAGAGCTGGCCAAGGACGGCACGCTCAAGAGTTTTGGAGAGAAAAGAGAGAAGGGATACTGGTCTGTAGTTGTTGACATCGGAGGGATCGAGTGTAGGTTTTTTCAGAAGGGGTGCAACTCTCGCTCTCTTGAAGACGGGAGGGACGTAGCCAGCGGTCAGGGATGAGTTGATGAGCGAGGTGAGGTAAGGGAGAAGGTCTCCGGAAATGGTCTGGAGAAGAGAGGAGGGGATAGGGTCAAGCGGGCAGGTTGTTGGGCGGCCGGCCGTCACAAGACGCGAGATTTCATCTGGAGAGAGAGGGGAGAAAGAGGTCAGAGCATAGGGTAGGGCAGTGTGAGCAGAACCAGCGGTGTCGTTTGACTTAGCAAACGAGGATCGGATGTCATCGACCTTCTTTTCAAAATGGTTGACGAAGTCATCTGCAGAGAGGGAGGAGGGAGGGGGGAGGATTCAGGAGGGAGGAGAAGGTGGCAAAGAGCTTCCTAGGGTTAGAGGCAGATGCTTGGAACTTAGAATGGTAGAAAGTGGCTTTAGCAGCAGAGACAGAGGAGGAAAATGTAGAGAGGAGGGAGTGAAAGGATGCCAGGTCCGCAGGGAGGCGAGTTTTTCCTCCATTTCCGCTCGGCTGCCCGGAGCCCTGTTCTGTGAGCTCGCAATGAGTCGTCGAGCCACGGAGCGGGAGGGGAGGACCGAGCCGGCCTGGAGGATAGGGGACATAGGGAGTCAAAGGATGCAGTAAGGGAGGAGAGGAGGGTTGAGGAGGCAGAATCAGGAGATAGGTTGGAGAAAGTTTGAGCAGAGGGAAGAGAAGATAGGATGGAAGAGGAGAGAGTAGCGGGGAGAGAGAGCGAAGGTTGGGACGGCGCGATACCATCCGAGTAGGGGCAGTGTGGGAAGTGTTGGATGAGAGCGAGAGGGAAAAGGATACAAGGTAGTGGTCGGAGACTTGGAGGGGAGTTGCAATGAGGTTAGTGGAAGAACAGCATCTAGTAAAGATGAGGTCAAGCGTATTGCCTGCCTTGTGAGTAGGGGGAAGGTGAGAGGGTGAGGTCAAAAGAGGAGAGGAGTGGAAAGAAGGAGGCAGAGAGGAATGAGTCAAAGGTAGACGTGGGGAGGTTAAAGTCGCCCAGAACTGTGAGAGGTGAGCCGTCCTCAGGAAAGGAGCTTATCAAGGCATCAAGCTCATTGATGAACTCTCCAAGGGAACCTGGAGGGCGATAAATGATAAGGATGTTAAGCTTGAAAGGGCTGGTAACTGTGACAGCATGGAATTCAAAGGAGGCAATAGACAGATGGGTAAGGGGAGAAAGAGAGAAAGACCACTTGGGAGAGATGAGGATCCCGGTGCCACCACCCCGCTGACCAGAAGCTCTCGGGGTGTGCGAGAACACGTGGGCGGACGAGGAGAGAGCAGTAGGAGTAGCAGTGTTATCTGTGGTGATCCATGTTTCCGTCAGTGCCAAGAAGTCAAGGGACTGGAGGGAGGCATAGGCTGAGATGAACTCTGCCTTGTTGGCCGCAGATTGGCAGTTCCAGAGGCTACCGGAGACCTGGAACTCCACGTGGGTCGAACGCGCTGGGACCACCAGGTTAGGGTGGTCGCGGCCACGCGGTGTGGAGCGTTTGTATGGTCTGTGCAGAGAGGAGAGAACAGGGATAGACAGACACATAGTTGACAGGCTACAGAAAAGGCTACACTAATGCAAGGAAATTGGAATGACAAGCGGACTACACGTCTCGAATGTTCAGAAAGTTAGGCTTACGTAGCAAGAATCTTATTGACTAAAATGATTAAAATGATACAGTACTGCTAAAGTAGGCTAGCTGGCAGTAGCTGCGTTGTTGACACTACACTAATCAAGTCGTTCCGTTGAGTGTAATAATTTCTACAGTGCTGCTATTCGGGGCTAGCTGGCTAGCTAGCAGTGTTGTTTACGTTACGTTGAGTTAAAAGAACGACAATAGCTGGCTAGCGAACCTCAGTGAATTAAGATAATCACTCCAAGGCTACACACACTAAACTACACAATTATCTTGGAAACAAAGACAGCTATGTAGCTAGCTAACACTGAACTAATCAAGTCGTACAGTTGAGTGAATAGCACTACAGTGATGCTAATCTGTGTGCGTTAGCTAGCGTTGCTAGCTCCTGGGCGAATAGCAGTGAAGGCTACGTTAGGGCGACGAAATACGAAATACGATAATTATGCAATTATCTCTGATACAAGGACGGCTATGTAGCTAGCTAAGAAGAATGGCTAAGATTATGTAGCTAGCTAACAGTAAACTAATCAAGTCGTACAGTTGAGTGAATAGCACTACAGTGATGCTAATCTGTGTGCGTTAGCTAGCGTTAGCTAGCTCCTGGGCGAATAGCAGTGAAGGCTACGTTAGGGCGACGAAATACGATAATTATGCAATTATCTCTGATACAAGGACGGCTATGTAGCTAGCTAAGAAGAATTGCTAAGATTAGGCAAATCAACCGTTGTACTATAATGAAATGTAATGAAAAAGTTATACAACCTGCAGAGCGAAGTGCGAATGCGACCGCTCGCTCCAACCGGAACCGGAAACGGTCACTGACATCATGATGTGACCATGTTATATACGACTTCCCAACCTGCAGATCACTGACATCATGATGTGACCATGTTATATACAACTTCCCAACCTGCAGATCACTGACATCATGATGTGACCATGTTATATACGACTTCCCAACCTGCAGATCACTGACATCATGATGTGACCATGTTATATACAACTTCCCAACCTGCAGATCACTGACATCATGATGTGACCATGTTATATACGACTTCCCAACCTGCAGATCACTGACATCATGATGTGACCATGTTATATACAACTTCCCAACCTGCAGATCACTGACATCATGATGTGACCATGTTATATACGACTTCCCAACCTGCAGATCACTGACATCATGATGTGACCATGTTATATACAACTTCCCAACCTGCAGATCACTGACATCATGATGTGACCATGTTATATACGTCTTCCCAACCTGCAGATCACTGACATCATGATGTGACCATGTTATATACAACTTCCCAACCTGCAGATCACTGACATCATGATGTGACCATGTTATATACGACTTCCCAACCTGCAGATCACTGACATCATGATGTGACCATGTTATATACGACTTCCCAACCTGCAGATCACTGACATCATGATGTGACCATGTTATATACGTCTTCCCAACCTGCAGATCACTGACATCATGATGTGACCATGTTATATACAACTTCCCAACCTGCAGATCACTGACATCATGATGTGACCATGTTATATACGACTTCCCAACCTGCAGATCACTGACATCATGATGTGACCATGTTATATACAACTTCCCAACCTGCAGATCACTGACATCATGATGTGACCATGTTATATACAACTTCCCAACCTGCAGATCACTGACATCATGATGTGACCATGTTATATACAACTTCCCAACCTGCAGATCACTGACATCATGATGTGACCATGTTATATACAACTTCCCAACCTGCAGATCACTGACATCATGATGTGACCATGTTATATACGACTTCCCAACCTGCAGATCACTGACATCATGATGTGACCATGTTATATACAACTTCCCAACCTGCAGATCACTGACATCATGATGTGACCATGTTATATACGACTTCCCAACCTGCAGATCACTGACATCATGATGTGACCATGGTATATACGACTTCCCATTTGTTTTGAAAGCGCCACAAATGTAAAGAATAGCAGCAATCAGAGCAATTGCGCATTAGATGAGGAACACATTCTCAGCATTTTCAGTCAGACTCCAGTCACCCTAGTCATAGACTGTTCTCTCTGCTACTGCACCATGGAAAGCGGTACCGGAGCGCCAAGTCTAGATCCAAGAGGCTTCTAAACAGGTTCTATCCCCAAGCCATAAAACTCCTGAACATCTCGTCAAATGGCTACACAGACTATTTGCATTGTCCCCCCTCCTCCCCTCTCCACACCACTGCTACTCTCTGTTGTCATCTATGCATAGTCACTTAAATAACTCTACCTACATGTACATACTACATCAACTAACCGGTGCTCCCGCACATTGACTATGTACCGGCACCCCCCTGTATATAGTCTCGCTATTGTTATTTTACTGCTGCTCTTTAATTACTTGTTCATTTTACTTCTTATTCTTAGCCCTATTTTTGGGGGGGAAACTGCATTGTTGGTTAGGGGCTCGTAAGTAAACATTTCACTGTAAGGTGTACACCTGTTGTATTCCGCGCATGTGACTAATAAAATGTGATTTAATTTGATTTATGGATGAGTCTAGTATGTTTATATTAGTTGCTTAATGCATTCGTTTTTGACTAAACAGTACATTCAATATGTAGTATGATTAGCACACAGTATGGAGCTTTAGTAAGTAGTAGACAAGACAGATTTCAGATGGCCAGTGTGCTGGTTGAAATCCACTCTCCATTCCCCACTCACTCCCTCTCTCCCCTCATGAATAAACATACAGTACATTCAGCAAGAGCTGGGCTGGCATGGAGTGACCCCACAGCACTCTGGCACAGGCAGGGGTGGGCAGAGGTAATGGTGCGTTCTTTATTCCACTGCAATACCCTCACAAAGTAGCTGCCACTGTGCCACACAACCATATTTCACCAATCATGTGCCTCTGTCTTCTGGCTTTTGTTTTCATGACTTAAACAAATGATGTAGCTGAGAGGAGGGCTGGCATTCCCAGACGTTCTCTGCCAGAATTCCACTGTTAACACGACAACCATTGACACAAAAACCCCGGAATGTGCCTAAGGGTATGGTTGAGTGGTACTGGCACCTCCAAATGTTTGTTGTTTGTTTGTTTCTTTCTTTCTTTTTGGGGGTGGATGAGGAGGTTGTTTTCTCCCAACTTCTTTCGGCCTCCCCTACCATCCCCCACTCTGCTTTTCTTTCCGATTTAGTGTTGGAAGGGGTAAATGAAAGAGAGACACGTGCTATGGCACAAACTGGGCTTGTAAGCGACAGAAGGGAGTGAAGCTTTGTTTTAAAAGACAGACTTCCTTTGTGGTTGACCCAATATGAAAGAGTGTAGAGCAAGTCTGGAGATTAGGTTTAATATATCTGATGTTGTGTCCTGTTCATATGCTGCTGAAGTGCCTCACGGATATGACATGACAAGCAGCCAGTCATAGAAGGAAACAGCAACACATGCATGGACACAAACACATATACAAAGAGACACACTCATGCATTGCCACGGTAACATGTAACCTTTGCCAAGTCAAATGTCTGAGGGCCACCAAAAAGAGAATGAGACAGGAAGCAGAGAAGACAGATACATTTTCTCCATTCTGAAAGCAACTTGTGTTTCCCTAGCAGTTGACAAATATATTCTTTCTGTTTTTACAATAGGGAAACCCCAAAAGGAAATCAACAATGCTGAAAAGAGGGTCTCCCACAGACAACAACAATGGACCGTGGTCTACCACTGTTACCAAAATGGCCAAGTACCTTTTATAGAAGGATTCAACACTGGGACAAATGCATTGACAGAAATCTTCATATGAACAGTATGGAAGCCAGGTAATATACATTCAAAAAACAATTCAGGGAGAAACTAACATTCTATTCAGTCACCTCATACTCACCTGTCCCCTCAGGAAATGTAGGGATGCTACTGCCCTCTCTACCTCTAGGAGTCTCTCTCTCGCTCCCTCTCTCCCTCCCTCTCGCTCTCTCCCCCTCTCTCACTCTCTCTGTCTCTCTCGCTCTCTCCCCCTCTCTCACTCTCTCTGTCTCTCTCTCTCTCTCTAGCCCCCCTATTTTCTAAGAGTGTACATGAAAAGTGTGATACTTTTAATATAACCATGTGCTAGTGTGGGTTTTCAGTGAATTTATGTCAATCATGAAGCTGCGGTGCAGGAAAATGATCAGCAACAGAAGAATGATCAAATTAAGTGCTACATCTGTATGAGGATGACAATGACAATGACATTGGTGACAATGATGAACATAAGGAAGAAGAGAGTTCATATTCTTTGTCAGTGATAATCTCTAAGACTAGATGTAGCAGAGTTTCATTCAAAGCAGTTAATCACGCTGGCCAAAGGGCCAGTCTCATCTTCTTTTCTCTGTCCATCTCTCTCTCTCTTTCATTTGCTCCTTTATATCTCTCTTCTTTAATCACAGCACATCAATGTGAGTGACATATCTCATAAGAATTCTATATTTGGTTCCCCTTTGTGAGAAAGTTACATTTGAATTCCATGAATGCTGTTACCTTGACCTGACTTTAAGACTTTACTCCCACAGTTTATAGTTTTTTACAATCGCTAGCAGCCATTTCTCAATACTTAGGTCACTTTTTAAAACACTTCACACAGTTCTTCCAACCAACTTTCAGCTTGACACAGCAGTTCATTTCACATCTAAAATGCACTAAAACTACCAAAACATTTCATACAGGTCTCAAGTCAACTCATTCTTCCACAACACTAGCAAAGGTTGTCACCCAACAAGCACACTTTGTCACTCATAAAACAATGACCTAAACAACACTAACAACAGGCAGCATTACACAATGTTTTCTTTTGTAAAATGTCTTTACAAAACAAGAATGACACCTCTCTACTGTTTAGAATCCACTGCAGTTTATGTTACAGGAATGAATCAGGCATGATGCAATATGCTTAAATAGGATTTATGTCATTTTTATGGCATTGAGTGATTCCAAAATACAATCATTTGTATATACACCATCTACCGATACAGATACAGTAGCAATGATAGTCAACCCTGTCTTCTACATTTGGCCACAGGTTCTCATACACATCACATCTTATGTCATCTTGGGCAATACATCTAGGAAAGAATCAATCCAGAGGTAATTTGGATGTTGAAATTGCACTCTTCTCCCCCCACACCCGTGTGCTCCTGGGATGCCTGGTCCATCTCTGGCAGATATGTCCAGGCATCCAGCATTCATTGTGTCCAGGAGGGACATTTGATCATGTGGATGGTGGTCATAAACCTTCCACCTCCATGAGGAAAATAATTCCTCTATGGGGTTGAGGAATGGAGAGTAAGGTGGGAGGAAAATAATTCCTCTATGGGGTTGAGGAATGGAGAGTAAGGTGGAAGGAAAATAATTCCTCTATGAGGGTGAGGAATGGAGAGTAAGGTGGAAGGAAAATAATTCCTCTATGAGGGTGAGGAATGGAGAGTAAGGTGGAAGGAAAATAATTCCTCTATGGGCTTGAGGAATGGAGAGTAAGGTGGAAGGAAAATAATTCCTCTATGGGGTTGAGGAATGGAGAGTAAGGTGGAAGGAAAATAATTCCTCTATGAGGGTGAGGAATGGAGAGTAAGGTGGAAGGAAAATAATTCCTCTATGAGGGTGAGGAATGGAGAGTAAGGTGGAAGGAAAATAATTCCTCTATGGGGTTGAGGAATGGAGAGTAAGGTGGAAGGAAAATAATTCCTCTATGGGGTTGAGGAATGGAGAGTAAGGTGGAAGGAAAATAATTCCTCTATGGGGTTGAGGAATGGAGAGTAAAGTAGAAGGAAAATAATTCCTCTATGGGGTTGAGGAATAGAGAGTAAGGTGGGAGGAAAATAATTCCTCTATGAGGGTGAGGAATGGAGAGTAAGGTGGGAGGAAAATAATTCCTCTATGAGGGTGAGGAATGGAGATTAAGGTGGAAGGAAAATAATTCCTCTATGAGGGTGAGGAATGGAGAGTAAGGTGGAAGGAAAATAATTCCTCTATGAGGGTGAGGAATGGGGAGTAAGGTGGGAGGAAAATAATGAATCTATGGGCTTGAGGAATGGAGAGTAAGGTGGGAGGAAAATAATTCCTCTATGGGGTTGAGGAATAGAGAGTAAGGTGGGAGCAAAATAATTCCTCTATGGGGTTGAGGAATAGAGAGTAAGGTGGGAGGAAAATAATTCCTCTATGGGGTTGAGGAATAGAGAGTAAGGTGAAAGGAAAATAATTCCTCTATGGGGTTGAGGAATAGAGAATAAGGTGGAAGGAAAATAATTCCTCTATGGGGTTGAGGAATAGAGAGTAAGGTGGGTGGAAAATAATTCCTCTATGGGGTTGAGGAATAGAGAGTAAGGTGGGAGGAAAATAATTCCTCTATGGGGTTGAGGAATAGAGAGTAAAGTGGGAGGAAAATAATTCCTCTATGGGGTTGAGGAATAGAGAGTAAAGTGGGAGGAAAATAATTCCTCTATGGGGTTGAGGAATGGAGAGTAAGGTGGAAGGAAAATAATTCCTCTATGGGGTTGAGGAATGGAGAGTAAGGTGGGAGGAAAATAATTCCTCTATGAGGGTGAGGAATGGAGAGTAAGGTGGAAGGAAAATAATTCCTCTATGAGGGTGAGGAATGGGGAGTAAGGTGGGAGGAAAATAATGAATCTATGGGCTTGAGGAATGGAGAGTAAGGTGGGGAGGAAAATAATTCCTCTATGGGGTTGAGGAATAGAGAGTAAGGTGGGAGGAAAATAATGAATCTATGAGGGTGAGGAATGGAGAGTAAGGTGGAAGGAAAATAATTCCTCTATGGGGTTGAGGAATGGAGAGTAAGGTGGAAGGAAAATAATTCCTCTATGGGGTTGAGGAATGGAGAGTAAGGTGGAAGGAAAATAATTCCTCTATGAGGGTGAGGAATGGAGAGTAAGGTGGAAGGAAAATAATTCCTCTATGAGGGTGAGGAATGGAGAGTAAGGTGGAAGGAAAATAATTCCTCTATGGGGTTGAGGAATGGAGAGTAAGGTGGAAGGAAAATAATTCCTCTATGGGGTTGAGGAATGGAGAGTAAGGTGGAAGGAAAATAATTCCTCTATGGGGTTGAGGAATGGAGAGTAAAGTAGAAGGAAAATAATTCCTCTATGGGGTTGAGGAATAGAGAGTAAGGTGGGAGGATAATTATTCCTCTATGAGGGTGAGGAATGGCGAGTAAGGTGGGAGGAAAATAATTCCTCTATGAGGGTGAGGAATGGAGAGTAAGGTGGAAGGAAAATAATTCCTCTATGAGGGTGAGGAATGGAGAGTAAGGTGGAAGGAAAATAATTCCTCTATGAGGGTGAGGAATGGGGAGTAAGGTGGGAGGAAAATAATGAATCTATGGGCTTGAGGAATGGAGAGTAAGGTGGGAGGAAAATAATTCCTCTATGGGGTTGAGGAATAGAGAGTAAGGTGGGAGGAAAATAATTCCTCTATGGGGTTGAGGAATGGAGAGTAAGGTGGGAGGAAAATAATTCCTCTATGGGGTTGAGGAATAGAGAGTAAGGTGGGAGGAAAATAATTCCTCTATGGGGTTGAGGAATAGAGAATAAGGTGGAAGGAAAATAATTCCTCTATGGGGTTGAGGAATAGAGAGTAAGGTGGGTGGAAAATAATTCCTCTATGGGGTTGAGGAATAGAGAGTAAGGTGGGAGGAAAATAATTCCTCTATGGGGTTGAGGAATAGAGAGTAAAGTGGGAGGAAAATAATTCCTCTATGGGGTTGAGGAATAGAGAGTAAAGTGGGAGGAAAATAATTCCTCTATGGGGTTGAGGAATGGAGAGTAAGGTGGAAGGAAAATAATTCCTCTATGGGGTTGAGGAATGGAGAGTAAGGTGGGAGGAAAATAATTCCTCTATGAGGGTGAGGAATGGAGAGTAAGGTGGAAGGAAAATAATTCCTCTATGAGGGTGAGGAATGGGGAGTAAGGTGGGAGGAAAATAATGAATCTATGGGCTTGAGGAATGGAGAGTAAGGTGGGAGGAAAATAATTCCTCTATGGGGTTGAGGAATAGAGAGTAAGGTGGGAGGAAAATAATGAATCTATGAGGGTGAGGAATGGAGAGTAAGGTGGAAGGAAAATAATTCCTCTATGGGGTTGAGGAATGGAGAGTAAGGTGGAAGGAAAATAATTCCTCTATGGGGTTGAGGAATGGAGAGTAAGGTGGAAGGAAAATAATTCCTCTATGAGGGTGAGGAATGGAGAGTAAGGTGGAAGGAAAATAATTCCTCTATGAGGGTGAGGAATGGAGAGTAAGGTGGAAGGAAAATAATTCCTCTATGGGGTTGAGGAATGGAGAGTAAGGTGGAAGGAAAATAATTCCTCTATGGGGTTGAGGAATGGAGAGTAAGGTGGAAGGAAAATAATTCCTCTATGGGGTTGAGGAATGGAGAGTAAAGTAGAAGGAAAATAATTCCTCTATGGGGTTGAGGAATAGAGAGTAAGGTGGGAGGATAATTATTCCTCTATGAGGGTGAGGAATGGCGAGTAAGGTGGGAGGAAAATAATTCCTCTATGAGGGTGAGGAATGGAGAGTAAGGTGGAAGGAAAATAATTCCTCTATGAGGGTGAGGAATGGAGAGTAAGGTGGAAGGAAAATAATTCCTCTATGAGGGTGAGGAATGGGGAGTAAGGTGGGAGGAAAATAATGAATCTATGGGCTTGAGGAATGGAGAGTAAGGTGGGAGGAAAATAATTCCTCTATGGGGTTGAGGAATAGAGAGTAAGGTGGGAGGAAAATAATTCCTCTATGGGGTTGAGGAATGGAGAGTAAGGTGGGAGGAAAATAATTCCTCTATGGGGTTGAGGAATAGAGAGTAAGGTGGGAGGAAAATAATTCCTCTATGGGGTTGAGGAATAGAGAGTAAGGTGGGAGGAAAATAATTCCTCTATGGGGTTGAGGAATAGAGAGTAAGGTGAAAGGAAAATAATTCCTCTATGGGGTTGAGGAATAGAGAATAAGGTGGAAGGAAAATAATTCCTCTATGGGGTTGAGGAATAGAGAGTAAGGTGGGTGGAAAATAATTCCTCTATGGGGTTGAGGAATAGAGAGTAAGGTGGGAGGAAAATAATTCCTCTATGGGGTTGAGGAATAGAGAGTAAAGTGGGAGGAAAATAATTCCTCTATGGGGTTGAGGAATAGAGAGTAAAGTGGGAGGAAAATAATTCCTCTATGGGGTTGAGGAATGGAGAGTAAGGTGGGAGGAAAATAATGAATCTATGGGCCTGAGGAATGGAGAGTAAGGTGGGAGGAAAATAATTCCTCTATGGGGTTGAGGAATAGAGAGTAAGGTGGGAGGAAAATAATGAATCTATGAGGTTGAGGAGTGGAGAGTAAGGTGGAAGGAAAATAATTCCTCTATGGGGTTGAGGAATGGAGAGTAAGGTGGGAGGAAAATAATGAATCTATGGGCTTGAGGAATGGAGAGTAAGGTGGGAGGAAAATAATTCCTCTATGGGGTTGAGGAATAGAGAGTAAGGTGGGAGGAAAATAATTCCTCTATGAGGTTGAGGAATGGAGAGTAAGGTGGAAGGAAAATAATTCCTCTATGGGGTTGAGGAATGGAGAGTAAGGTGGAAGGAAAATAATTCCTCTATGAGGGTGAGGAATGGGGAGTAAGGTGGGAGGAAAATAATGAATCTATGGGCTTGAGGAATGGAGAGTAAGGTGGGAGGAAAATAATTCCTCTATGGGGTTGAGGAATGGAGAGTAAGGTGGGAGGAAAATAATTCCTCTATGGGGTTGAGGAATGGAGAGTAAGGTGGAAGGAAAATAATTCCTCTATGGGGTTGAGGAATAGAGAGTAAGGTGGGAGGAAAATAAGTCCTCTATGGGGTTGAGGAATGGAGAGTAAGGTGGAAGGAAAATAATTCCTCTATGAGGGTGAGGAATGGAGAGTAAGGTGGAAGGAAAATAATGAATCTATGGGCTTGAGGAATGGAGAGTAAGGTGGGAGGAAAATAATTCCTCTATGGGGTTGAGGAATAGAGAGTAAGGTGGGAGGAAAATAATGAATCTATGAGGTTGAGGAATGGAGAGTAAGGTGGAAGGAAAATAATTCCTCTATGGGGTTGAGGAATGGAGAGTAAGGTGGGAGGAAAATAATGAATCTATGGGCTTGAGGAATGGAGAGTAAGGTGGGAGGAAAATAATTCCTCTATGGGTTGAGGAATAGATAGTAAGGTGGGAGGAAAATAATGAATCTATGAGGGTGAGGAATGGAGAGTAAGGTGGAAGGAAAATAATTCCTCTATGGGGTTGAGGAATGGAGAGTAAGGTGGAAGGAAAATAATTCCTCTATGAGGGTGAGGAATGGAGAGTAAGGTGGAAGGAAAATAATTCCTCTATGAGGGTGAGGAATGGAGAGTAAGGTGGAAGGAAAATAATTCCTCTATGGGGTTGAGGAATGGAGAGTAAGGTGGAAGGAAAATAATTCCTCTATGGGGTTGAGGAATGGAGAGTAAGGTGGAAGGAAAATAATTCCTCTATGGGGTTGAGGAATGGAGAGTAAAGTAGAAGGAAAATAATTCCTCTATGGGGTTGAGGAATAGAGAGTAAGGTGGGAGGAAAATAATTCCTCTATGAGGGTGAGGAATGGAGAGTAAGGTGGGAGGAAAATAATTCCTCTGAGGGTGAGGAATGGAGAGTAAGGTGGAAGGAAAATAATTCCTCTATGAGGGTGAGGAATGGAGAGTAAGGTGGAAGGAAAATAATTCCTCTATGAGGGTGAGGAATGGGGAGTAAGGTGGGAGGAAAATAATGAATCTATGGGCTTGAGGAATGGAGAGTAAGGTGGGAGGAAAATAATTCCTCTATGGGGTTGAGGAATAGAGAGTAAGGTGGAAGGAAAATAATTCCTCTATGGGGTTGAGGAATGGAGAGTAAGGTGGGAGGAAAATAATTCCTCTATGAGGGTGAGGAATGGAGAGTAAGGTGGAAGGAAAATAATTCCTCTATGAGGGTGAGGAATGGGGAGTAAGGTGGGAGGAAAATAATGAATCTATGGGCTTGAGGAATGGAGAGTAAGGTGGGAGGAAAATAATTCCTCTATGGGGTTGAGGAATAGAGAGTAAGGTGGGAGGAAAATAATGAATCTATGAGGTTGAGGAGTGGAGAGTAAGGTGGAAGGAAAATAATACCTCTATGGGGTTGAGGAATGGAGAGTAAGGTGGGAGGAAAATAATGAATCTATGGGCTTGAGGAATGGAGAGTAAGGTGGGAGGAAAATAATTCCTCTATGGGTTGAGGAATAGAGAGTAAGGTGGGAGGAAAATAATGAATCTATGAGGGTGTGGAATGGAGAGTAAGGTGGAAGGAAAATAATTCCTCTATGGGGTTGAGGAATGGAGAGTAAGGTGGAAGGAAAATAATTCCTCTATGGGGTTGAGGAATGGAGAGTAAGGTGGAAGGAAAATAATTCCTCTATGAGGGTGAGGAATGGAGAGTAAGGTGGAAGGAAAATAATTCCTCTATGAGGGTGAGGAATGGAGAGTAAGGTGGAAGGAAAATAATTCCTCTATGGGGTTGAGGAATGGAGAGTAAGGTGGAAGGAAAATAATTCCTCTATGGGGTTGAGGAATGGAGAGTAAGGTGGAAGGAAAATAATTCCTCTATGGGGTTGAGGAATGGAGAGTAAAGTAGAAGGAAAATAATTCCTCTATGGGGTTGAGGAATAGAGAGTAAGGTGGGAGGAAAATAATTCCTCTATGAGGGTGAGGAATGGAGAGTAAGGTGGGAGGAAAATAATTCCTCTATGAGGGTGAGGAATGGAGAGTAAGGTGGAAGGAAAATAATTCCTCTATGAGGGTGAGGAATGGGGAGTAAGGTGGGAGGAAAATAATGAATCTATGGGCTTGAGGAATGGAGAGTAAGGTGGGAGGAAAATAATTCCTCTATGGGGTTGAGGAATAGAGAGTAAGGTGGGAGGAAAATAATGAATCTATGAGGTTGAGGAGTGGAAGTAAGGTGGAAGGAAAATAATACCTCTATGGGGTTGAGGAATGGAGAGTAAGGTGGAGGAAAATAATGAATCTATGGGCTTGAGGAATGGAGAGTAAGGTGGGAGGAAAATAATTCCTCTATGGGTTGAGGAATAGAGAGTAAGGTGGGAGGAAAATAATGAATCTATGAGGGTGAGGAATGGAGAGTAAGGTGGAAGGAAAAAAATAATTCCTCTATGGGGTTGAGGAATGGAGAGTAAGGTGGAAGGAAAATAATTCCTCTATGGGGTTGAGGAATGGAGAGTAAGGTGGAAGGAAAATAATTCCTCTATGAGGGTGAGGAATGGAGAGTAAGGTGGAAGGAAAATAATTCCTCTATGAGGGTGAGGAATGGAGAGTAAGGTGGAAGGAAAATAATTCCTCTATGGGGTTGAGGAATGGAGAGTAAGGTGGAAGGAAAATAATTCCTCTATGGGGTTGAGGAATGGAGAGTAAGGTGGAAGGAAAATAATTCCTCTATGGGGTTGAGGAATGGAGAGTAAAGTAGAAGGAAAATAATTCCTCTATGGGGTTGAGGAATAGAGAGTAAGGTGGGAGGAAAATAATTCCTCTATGAGGGTGAGGAATGGAGAGTAAGGTGGGAGGAAAATAATTCCTCTATGAGGGTGAGGAATGGAGAGTAAGGTGGAAGGAAAATAATTCCTCTATGAGGGTGAGGAATGGAGAGTAAGGTGGAAGGAAAATAATTCCTCTATGAGGGTGAGGAATGGGAGTAAAGTGGGAGGAAAATAATGAATCTATGGGCTTGAGGAATGGAGAGTAAGGTGGGAGGAAAATAATTCCTCTATGGGGTTGAGAATAGAGAAAGGTGGGAGGAAAATAATTCCTCTATGGGGTTGAGGAATGGAGAGTAAGGTGGGAGGAAAATAATTCCTCTATGGGGTTGAGGAATAGAAGTAAGGTGGAGGAAAATAATTCCTCTATGGGGTTGAGGAATAGAGAGTAAGGTGAAAGGAAAATAATTCCTCTATGGGGTTGAGGAATAGAGAATAAGGTGGAAGGAAAATAATTCCTCTATGGGGTTGAGGAATAGAGAGTAAGGTGGGTGGAAAATAATTCCTCTATGGGGTTGCGGAATGGAGAGTAAGGTGGGAGGAAAATAATTCCTCTATGGGGTTGAGGAATGGAGAGTAAGGTCGGAGGAAAATAATTCCTCTATGGGGTTGAGGAATGGAGAGTAAGGTGGAAGGAAAATAATTCCTCTATGGGGTTGAGGAATAGAGAGTAAGGTGGGAGGAAAATAAGTCCTCTATGGGGTTGAGGAATGGAGAGTAAGGTGGAAGGAAAATAATTCCTCTATGAGGGTGAGGAATGGAGAGTAAGGTGGGAGGAAAATAATGAATCTATGGGCTTGAGGAATGGAGAGTAAGGTGGGAGGAAAATAATTCCTCTATGGGGTTGAGGAATAGAGAGTAAGGTGGGAGGAAAATAATGAATCTATGAGGTTGAGGAATGGAGAGTAAGGTGGAAGGAAAATAATTCCTCTATGGGGTTGAGGAATGGAGAGTAAGGTGGGAGGAAAATAATGAATCTATGGGCTTGAGGAATGGAGAGTAAGGTGGGAGGAAAATAATTCCTCTATGGGTTGAGGAATAGAGAGTAAGGTGGGAGGAAAATAATGAATCTATGAGGGTGAGGAATGGAGAGTAAGGTGGAAGGAAAATAATTCCTCTATGGGGTTGAGGAATGGAGAGTAAGGTGGAAGGAAAATAATTCCTCTATGAGGGTGAGGAATGGAGAGTAAGGTGGAAGGAAAATAATTCCTCTATGAGGGTGAGGAATGGAGAGTAAGGTGGAAGGAAAATAATTCCTCTATGGGGTTGAGGAATGGAGAGTAAGGTGGAAGGAAAATAATTCCTCTATGGGGTTGAGGAATGGAGAGTAAGGTGGAAGGAAAATAATTCCTCTATGGGGTTGAGGAATGGAGAGTAAAGTAGAAGGAAAATAATTCCTCTATGGGGTTGAGGAATAGAGAGTAAGGTGGGAGGAAAATAATTCCTCTATGAGGGTGAGGAATGGAGAGTAAGGTGGGAGGAAAATAATTCCTCTGAGGGTGAGGAATGGAGAGTAAGGTGGAAGGAAAATAATTCCTCTATGAGGGTGAGGAATGGAGAGTAAGGTGGAAGGAAAATAATTCCTCTATGAGGGTGAGGAATGGGGAGTAAGGTGGGAGGAAAATAATGAATCTATGGGCTTGAGGAATGGAGAGTAAGGTGGGAGGAAAATAATTCCTCTATGGGGTTGAGGAATAGAGAGTAAGGTGGAAGGAAAATAATTCCTCTATGGGGTTGAGGAATGGAGAGTAAGGTGGGAGGAAAATAATTCCTCTATGAGGGTGAGGAATGGAGAGTAAGGTGGAAGGAAAATAATTCCTCTATGAGGGTGAGGAATGGGGAGTAAGGTGGGAGGAAAATAATGAATCTATGGGCTTGAGGAATGGAGAGTAAGGTGGGAGGAAAATAATTCCTCTATGGGGTTGAGGAATAGAGAGTAAGGTGGGAGGAAAATAATGAATCTATGAGGTTGAGGAGTGGAGAGTAAGGTGGAAGGAAAATAATACCTCTATGGGGTTGAGGAATGGAGAGTAAGGTGGGAGGAAAATAATGAATCTATGGGCTTGAGGAATGGAGAGTAAGGTGGGAGGAAAATAATTCCTCTATGGGTTGAGAATAGAGAGTAAGGTGGGAGGAAAATAATGAATCTATGAGGGTGAGGAATGGAGAGTAAGGTGGAAGGAAAATAATTCCTCTATGGGGTTGAGGAATGGAGAGTAAGGTGGAAGGAAAATAATTCCTCTATGGGGTTGAGGAATGGAGAGTAAGGTGGAAGGAAAATAATTCCTCTATGAGGGTGAGGAATGGAGAGTAAGGTGGAAGGAAAATAATTCCTCTATGAGGGTGAGGAATGGAGAGTAAGGTGGAAGGAAAATAATTCCTCTATGGGGTTGAGGAATGGAGAGTAAGGTGGAAGGAAAATAATTCCTCTATGGGGTTGAGGAATGGAGAGTAAGGTGGAAGGAAAATAATTCCTCTATGGGGTTGAGGAATGGAGAGTAAAGTAGAAGGAAAATAATTCCTCTATGGGGTTGAGGAATAGAGAGTAAGGTGGGAGGAAAATAATTCCTCTATGAGGGTGAGGAATGGAGAGTAAGGTGGGAGGAAAATAATTCCTCTATGAGGGTGAGGAATGGAGAGTAAGGTGGAAGGAAAATAATTCCTCTATGAGGGTGAGGAATGGAGAGTAAGGTGGAAGGAAAATAATTCCTCTATGAGGGCGAGGAATGGGGAGTAAAGTGGGAGGAAAATAATGAATCTATGGGCTTGAGGAATGGAGAGTAAGGTGGGAGGAAAATAATTCCTCTATGGGGTTGAGGAATAGAGAGTAAGGTGGGAGGAAAATAATTCCTCTATGGGGTTGAGGAATGGAGAGTAAGGTGGGAGGAAAATAATTCCTCTATGGGGTTGAGGAATAGAGAGTAAGGTGGGAGGAAAATAATTCCTCTATGGGGTTGAGGAATAGAGAGTAAGGTGGGAGGAAAATAATTCCTCTATGGGGTTGAGGAATAGAGAGTAAGGTGAAAGGAAAATAATTCCTCTATGGGGTTGAGGAATAGAGAATAAGGTGGAAGGAAAATAATTCCTCTATGGGGTTGAGGAATAGAGAGTAAGGTGGGTGGAAAATAATTCCTCTATGGGGTTGAGGAATAGAGAGTAAGGTGGGAGGAAAATAATTCCTCTATGGGGTTGAGGAATAGAGAGTAAAGTGGGAGGAAAATAATTCCTCTATGGGGTTGAGGAATAGAGAGTAAAGTGGGAGGAAAATAATTCCTCTATGGGGTTGAGGAATGGAGAGTAAGGTGGAAGGAAAATAATTCCTCTATGGGGTTGAGGAATGGAGAGTAAGGTGGGAGGAAAATAATTCCTCTATGAGGGTGAGGAATGGAGAGTAAGGTGGAAGGAAAATAATTCCTCTATGAGGGTGAGGAATGGGGAGTAAGGTGGGAGGAAAATAATGAATCTATGGGCTTGAGGAATGGAGAGTAAGGTGGGAGGAAAATAATTCCTCTATGGGGTTGAGGAATAGAGAGTAAGGTGGGAGGAAAATAATGAATCTATGAGGGTGAGGAATGGAGAGTAAGGTGGAAGGAAAATAATTCCTCTATGGGGTTGAGGAATGGAGAGTAAGGTGGAAGGAAAATAATTCCTCTATGGGGTTGAGGAATGGAAGTAAGGTGGAAGGAAAATAATTCCTCTATGAGGTGAGGAATGGAGAGTAAGGTGGAAGGAAAATAATTCCTCTATGAGGGTGAGGAATGGAGAGTAAGGTGGAAGGAAAATAATTCCTCTATGGGGTTGAGGAATGGAGAGTAAGGTGGAAGGAAAATAATTCCTCTATGGGGTTGAGGAATGGAGAGTAAGGTGGAAGGAAAATAATTCCTCTATGGGGTTGAGGAATGGAGAGTAAAGTAGAAGGAAAATAATTCCTCTATGGGGTTGAGGAATAGAGAGTAAGGTGGGAGGATAATTATTCCTCTATGAGGGTGAGGAATGGCGAGTAAGGTGGGAGGAAAATAATTCCTCTATGAGGGTGAGGAATGGAGAGTAAGGTGGAAGGAAAATAATTCCTCTATGAGGGTGAGGAATGGAGAGTAAGGTGGAAGGAAAATAATTCCTCTATGAGGGTGAGGAATGGGGAGTAAGGTGGGAGGAAAATAATGAATCTATGGGCTTGAGGAATGGAGAGTAAGGTGGAGGAAAATAATTCCTCTATGGGGTTGAGGAATAGAGAGTAAGGTGGGAGGAAAATAATTCCTCTATGGGGTTGAGGAATGGAGAGTAAGGTGGGAGGAAAATAATTCCTCTATGGGGTTGAGGAATAGAGAGTAAGGTGGGAGGAAAATAATTCCTCTATGGGGTTGAGGAATAGAGAGTAAGGTGGGAGGAAAATAATTCCTCTATGGGGTTGAGAATAGAGAGTAAGGTGAAAGGAAAATAATTCCTCTATGGGGTTGAGGAATAGAGAATAAGGTGGAAGGAAAATAATTCCTCTATGGGGTTGAGGAATGGAGAGTAAGGTGGGTGGAAAATAATTCCTCTATGGGGTTGAGGAATAGAGAGTAAGGTGGGAGGAAAATAATTCCTCTATGGGGTTGAGGAATAGAGAGTAAAGTGGAGGAAAATAATTCCTCTATGGGGTTGAGGAATAGAGAGTAAAGTGGGAGGAAAATAATTCCTCTATGGGGTTGAGGAATGGAGAGTAAGGTGGGAGGAAAATAATGAATCTATGGGCCTGAGGAATGGAGAAAGGTGGGAGGAAAATAATTCCTCTATGGGGTTGAGAATAGAGAGTAAGGTGGGAGGAAAATAATGAATCTATGAGGTTGAGGAGTGGAGAGTAAGGTGGAAGGAAAATAATTCCTCTATGGGGTTGAGGAATGGAGAGTAAGGTGGGAGGAAAATAATGAATCTATGGGCTTGAGGAATGGAGAGTAAGGTGGGAGGAAAATAATTCCTCTATGGGGTTGAGGAATAGAGAGTAAGGTGGAGGAAAATAATTCCTCTATGAGGTTGAGGGGAGAGTAAGGTGGAAGGAAAATAATTCCTCTATGGGGTTGAGGAATGGAGAGTAAGGTGGAAGGAAAATAATTCCTCTATGAGGGTGAGGAATGGGGAGTAAGGTGGGAGGAAAATAATGAATCTATGGGCTTGAGGAATGGAGAGTAAGGTGGGAGGAAAATAATTCCTCTATGGGGTTGAGGAATGGAGAGTAAGGTGGGAGGAAAATAATTCCTCTATGGGGTTGAGGAATGGAGAGTAAGGTGGAAGGAAAATAATTCCTCTATGGGGTTGAGGAATAGAGAGTAAGGTGGGAGGAAAATAAGTCCTCTATGGGGTTGAGGAATGGAGAGTAAGGTGGAAGGAAAATAATTCCTCTATGAGGGTGAGGAATGGAGAGTAAGGTGGGAGGAAAATAATGAATCTATGGGCTTGAGGAATGGAGAGTAAGGTGGGAGGAAAATAATTCCTCTATGGGGTTGAGGAATAGAGAGTAAGGTGGGAGGAAAATAATGAATCTATGAGGTTGAGGAATGGAGAGTAAGGTGGAAGGAAAATAATTCCTCTATGGGGTTGAGGAATGGAGAGTAAGGTGGGAGGAAAATAATGAATCTATGGGCTTGAGGAATGGAGAGTAAGGTGGGAGGAAAATAATTCCTCTATGGGTTGAGAATAGAGAGAAGGTGGGAGGAAAATAATGAATCTATGAGGGTGAGGAATGGAAGTAAGGTGGAAGGAAAATAATTCCTCTATGGGGTTGAGGAATGGAGAGTAAGGTGGAAGGAAAATAATTCCTCTATGAGGGTGAGGAATGGAGAGTAAGGTGGAAGGAAAATAATTCCTCTATGAGGGTGAGGAATGGAGAGTAAGGTGGAAGGAAAATAATTCCTCTATGGGGTTGAGGAATGGAGAGTAAGGTGGAAGGAAAATAATTCCTCTATGGGGTTGAGGAATGGAGAGTAAGGTGGAAGGAAAATAATTCCTCTATGGGGTTGAGGAATGGAGAGTAAAGTAGAAGGAAAATAATTCCTCTATGGGGTTGAGGAATAGAGAGTAAGGTGGAGGAAAATAATTCCTCTATGAGGGTGAGGAATGGAGAGTAAGGTGGGAGGAAAATAATTCCTCTGAGGGTGAGAATGGAGAGTAAGGTGGAAGGAAAATAATTCCTCTATGAGGGTGAGGAATGGAGAGTAAGGTGGAAGGAAAATAATTCCTCTATGAGGGTGAGGAATGGGGAGTAAGGTGGGAGGAAAATAATGAATCTATGGGCTTGAGGAATGGAGAGTAAGGTGGGAGGAAAATAATTCCTCTATGGGGTTGAGAATAGAGAGTAAGGTGGAAGGAAAATAATTCCTCTATGGGGTTGAGGAATGGAGAGTAAGGTGGGAGGAAAATAATTCCTCTATGAGGGTGAGGAATGGAGAGTAAGGTGGAAGGAAAATAATTCCTCTATGAGGGTGAGGAATGGGGAGTAAGGTGGGAGGAAAATAATGAATCTATGGGCTTGAGGAATGGAGAGTAAGGTGGGAGGAAAATAATTCCTCTATGGGGTTGAGGAATAGAGAGTAAGGTGGGAGGAAAATAATGAATCTATGAGGTTGAGGAGTGGAGAGTAAGGTGGAAGGAAAATAATACCTCTATGGGGTTGAGGAGGGAGAGTAAGGTGGAAGGAAAATAATTCCTCTATGGGGTTGAGGAATGGAAGTAAGGTGGAAGGAAAATAATACCTCTATGAGGTTGAGGAATGGAGAGTAAGGTGGAAGGAAAATAATTCCTCTATGGGGTTGAGGAATGGAGAGTAAGGTGGGAGGAAAATAATTCCTCTATGGGGTTGAGGAATGGAGAGTAAGGTGGAAGGAAAATAATTCCTCTATGGGGTTGAGGAATGAGAGTAAGGTGGGAGGAAAATAAGTCCTCTATGGGGTTGAGGAATGGAGAGTAAGGTGGAAGGAAAATAATTCCTCTATGAGGGTGAGGAATGGAGAGTAAGGTGGGAGGAAAATAATGAATCTATGGGCTTGAGGAATGGAGAGTAAGGTGGGAGGAAAATAATTCCTCTATGGGGTTGAGGAATAGAGAGTAAGGTGGGAGGAAAATAATGAATCTATGAGGTTGAGGAATGGAGAGTAAGGTGGAAGGAAAATAATTCCTCTATGGGGTTGAGGAATGGAGAGTAAGGTGGGAGGAAAATAATGAATCTATGGGCTTGAGGAATGGAGAGTAAGGTGGGAGGAAAATAATTCCTCTATGGGTTGAGGAATAGAGAGTAAGGTGGGAGGAAAATAATGAATCTATGAGGGTGAGGAATGGAGAGTAAGGTGGAAGGAAAATAATTCCTCTATGGGGTTGAGGAATGGAGAGTAAGGTGGAAGGAAAATAATTCCTCTATGAGGGTGAGGAATGGAGAGTAAGGTGGAAGGAAAATAATTCCTCTATGAGGTGAGGAATGGAGAGTAAGGTGGAAGGAAAATAATTCCTCTATGGGGTTGAGGAATGGAGAGTAAGGTGGAAGGAAAATAATTCCTCTATGGGGTTGAGGAATGGAGAGTAAGGTGGAAGGAAAATAATTCCTCTATGGGGTTGAGGAATGGAGAGTAAAGTAGAAGGAAAATAATTCCTCTATGGGGTTGAGGAATAGAGAGTAAGGTGGGAGGAAAATAATTCCTCTATGAGGGTGAGGAATGGAGAGTAAGGTGGGAGGAAAATAATTCCTCTGAGGGTGAGGAATGGAGAGTAAGGTGGAAGGAAAATAATTCCTCTATGAGGGTGAGGAATGGAGAGTAAGGTGGAAGGAAAATAATTCCTCTATGAGGGTGAGGAATGGGGAGTAAGGTGGGAGGAAAATAATGAATCTATGGGCTTGAGGAATGGAGAGTAAGGTGGAGGAAAATAATTCCTCTATGGGGTTGAGGAATAGAGAGTAAGGTGGAAGGAAAATAATTCCTCTATGGGGTTGAGGAATGGAGAGTAAGGTGGGAGGAAAATAATTCCTCTATGAGGGTGAGGAATGGAGAGTAAGGTGGAAGGAAAATAATTCCTCTATGAGGGTGAGGAATGGGGAGTAAGGTGGGAGGAAAATAATGAATCTATGGGCTGAGGAATGGAGTAAGGTGGGAGGAAAATAATTCCTCTATGGGGTTGAGGAATGAGAGTAAGGTGGGAGGAAAATAATGAATCTATGAGGTTGAGGAGTGGAGAGTAAGAAGGAAAATAATTCCTCTATGGGGTTGAGGAATGGAGAGTAAGGTGGGAGGAAAATAATGAATCTATGGGCTTGAAATGGATAATGGGAGGAAAATAATTCTCTATGGGTTGAGGAATAGAGAGTAAGGTGGAGGAAAATAATGAATCTATGGGGTGAGGAATGGAGAGTAAGGTGGAAGGAAAATAATTCCTCTATGGGGTTGAGGAATGGAGAGTAAGGTGGAAGGAAAATAATTCCTCTATGGGGTGAGGAATGGAAAAGGTGGAAGGAAAATAATTCCTCTATGAGGGTGAGGAATGGAGAGTAAGGTGGAAGGAAAATAATTCCTCTATGAGGGTGAGGAATGGAGAGTAAGGTGGAAGGAAAATAATTCCTCTATGGGGTTGAGGAATGGAGAGTAAGGTGGAAGGAAAATAATTCCTCTATGGGGTTGAGGAATGGAGAGTAAGGTGGAAGGAAAATAATTCCTCTATGGGGTTGAGGAATGGAGAGTAAAGTAGAAGGAAAATAATTCCTCTATGGGGTTGAGGAATAGAGAGTAAGGTGGGAGGAAAATAATTCCTCTATGAGGGTGAGGAATGGAGAGTAAGGTGGAGGAAAATAATTCCTCTATGAGGGTGAGGAATGGAGAGTAAGGTGGAAGGAAAATAATTCCTCTATGAGGGTGAGGAATGGAGAGTAAGGTGGAAGGAAAATAATTCCTCTATGAGGGTGAGGAATGGGGAGTAAGGTGGGAGGAAAATAATGAATCTATGGGCTTGAGGAATGGAGAGTAAGGTGGGAGGAAAAATAATTCCTCTATGGGGTTGAGGAATGGAGAGTAAGGTGGAGGAAAATAATTCCTCTATGGGGTTGAGGAATGGAGAGTAAGGTGGAGGAAAATAATTCCTCTATGGGGTTGAGGAATGGAGTAAGGTGGGAGGAAAATAATTCCTCTATGGGGTTGAGGAATGAGAGTAAGGTGGGAGGAAAATAATTCCTCTATGGGGTTGAGGAATAGAGAGTAAGGTGAAAGGAAAATAATTCCTCTATGGGGTTGAGGAATAGAGAATAAGGTGGAAGGAAAATAATTCCTCTATGGGGTTGAGGAATAGAGAGTAAGGTGGAGGAAAATAATTCCTCTATGGGGTTGAGGAATAGAGAGTAAGGTGGAGGAAAATAATTCCTCTATGGGGTTGAGGAATAGGAAAGTGGAGGAAAATAATTCCTCTATGGGGTTGAGGAATGAGAGTAAAGGAGGAAAATAATTCCTCTATGGGGTTGAGGAATGGAGAGTAAGGTGGAAGGAAAATAATTCCTCTATGGGGTTGAGGAATGGAGAGTAAGGTGGAGGAAAATAATTCCTCTATGAGGGTGAGGAATGGAGAGTAAGGTGGAAGGAAAATAATTCCTCTATGAGGGTGAGGAATGGGGAGTAAGGTGGGAGGAAAATAATGAATCTATGGGCCCGAGGAATGGAGAGTAAGGTGGGAGGAAAATAATTCCTGGGGTTGAGGAATGAGAGTAAGGTGGGAGGAAAATAATGAATCTATGAGGTTGAGGAAAAGTAAGGTGGAAGGAAAATAATTCCTCTATGGGGTTGAGGAATGGAGAGTAAGGTGGGAGGAAAATAATGAATCTATGGGCTTGAGGAATGGAGAGTAAGGTGGGAGGAAAATAATTCCTCTATGGGGTTGAGGAATGAGAGTAAGGTGGAGGAAAATAATTCCTCTATGGGGTTGAGGAATGGAGAGTAAGGTGGAAGGAAAATAATTCCTCTATGAGGGTGAGGAATGGGGAGTAAGGTGGAGGAAAATAATGAATCTATGGGCTTGAGGAATGGAGAGTAAGGTGGGAGGAAAATAATTCCTCTATGGGGTTGAGGAATGGAGAGTAAGGTGGAGGGAAAATAATTCCTCTATGGGGTTGAGGAATGGAGAGTAAGGTGGAAGGAAAATAATTCCTCTATGGGGTTGAGGAATGGAGAGTAAAGTAAGGTGGGGTTGAGGAAAATAAGGTGGGAGGAAAATAATTCCTCTGAGGGTGAGGGAGAGTGAGGAATGGAGAGAGTAAGGTGGAAGGAAAATAATTCCTCTATGAGGGTGAGGAATGGAGAGTAAGGTGGAAGGAAAATAATTCCTCTATGGGGAGTAAGGTGGGAGGAATCTATGGGCTTGAGGAATGGAGAGTAAGGTGGAGGAAAATAATTCCTCTATGGGGTTGAGGAATAGAGAGTAAGGTGGAAGGAAAATAATTCCTCTATGGGGTTGAGGAATGGAGAGTAAGGTGGAGGAAAATAATTCCTCTATGAGGGTGAGGAATGGAGAGTAAGGTGGAAGGAAAATAATTCCTCTATGAGGGTGAGGAATGGGGAGTAAGGTGGGAGGAAAATAATGAATCTATGGGCTTGAGGAATGGAGAGTAAGGTGGGAGGAAAATAATTCCTCTATGGGGTTGAGGAATAGAGAGTAAGGTGGGAGGAAAATAATGAATCTATGAGGTTGAGGAGTGGAGAGTAAGGTGGAAGGAAAATAATACCTCTATGGGGTTGAGGAATGGAGAGTAAGGTGGGAGAAAATAATGAATCTATGGGCTTGAGGAATGGAGAGTAAGGTGGGAGGAAAATAATTCCTCTATGGGTTGAGGAATAGAGAGTAAGGTGGGAGGAAAATAATGAATCTATGAGGGTGAGGAATGGAGAGTAAGGTGGAAGGAAAATAATTCCTCTATGGGGTTGAGGAATGGAGAGTAAGGTGGAAGGAAAATAATTCCTCTATGGGGTTGAGGAATGGAGAGTAAGGTGGAAGGAAAATAATTCCTCTATGAGGGTGAGGAATGGAGAGTAAGGTGGAAGGAAAATAATTCCTCTATGAGGGTGAGGAATGGAGAGTAAGGTGGAAGGAAAATAATTCCTCTATGGGGTTGAGGAATGGAGAGTAAGGTGGAAGGAAAATAATTCCTCTATGGCGTTGAGGAATGGAGAGTAAGGTGGAAGGAAAATAATTCCTCTATGGGGTTGAGGAATGGAGAGTAAAGTAGAAGGAAAATAATTCCTCTATGGGGTTGAGGAATAGAGAGTAAGGTGGGAGGAAAATAATTCCTCTATGAGGGTGAGGAATGGAGAGTAAGGTGGGAGGAAAATAATTCCTCTATGAGGGTGAGGAATGGAGAGTAAGGTGGAAGGAAAATAATTCCTCTATGAGGGTGAGGAATGGAGAGTAAGGTGGAAGGAAAATAATTCCTCTATGAGGGTGAGGAATGGGGAGTAAAGTGGGAGGAAAATAATGAATCTATGGGCTTGAGGAATGGAGAGTAAGGTGGAGGAAAATAATTCCTCTATGGGGTTGAGGAATAGAGAGTAAGGTGGGAGGAAAATAATTCCTCTATGGGGTTGAGGAATGGAGAGTAAGGTGGGAGGAAAATAATTCCTCTATGGGGTTGAGGAATAGAGAGTAAGGTGGGAGGAAAATAATTCCCCTGGGGTTGAGGAACAGAGAGTAAGGTGGAGGAAAATAATTCCTCTATGGGGTTGAGGAATAGAGAGTAAGGTGAAAGGAAAATAATTCCTCTATGGGGTTGAGGAATAGAGAATAAGGTGGAAGGAAAATAATTCCTCTATGGGGTTGAGGAATAGAGAGTAAGGTGGGTGGAAAATAATTCCTCTATGGGGTTGAGGAATAGAGAGTAAGGTGGAGGAAAATAATTCCTCTATGGGGTTGAGGAATAGAGAGTAAAGTGGAGGAAAATAATTCCTCTATGGGGTTGAGGAATAGAGAGTAAAGTGGGAGGAAAATAATTCCTCTATGGGGTTGAGGAATGGAGAGTAAGGTGGAAGGAAAATAATTCCTCTATGGGGTTGAGGAATGGAGAGTAAGGTGGGAGGAAAATAATTCCTCTATGAGGGTGAGGAATGGAGAGTAAGGTGGAAGGAAAATAATTCCTCTATGAGGGTGAGGAATGGGGAGTAAGGTGGGAGGAAAATAATGAATCTATGGGCCTGAGGAATGGAGAGTAAGGTGGGAGGAAAATAATTCCTCTATGGGGTTGAGGAATAGAGAGTAAGGTGGGAGGAAAATAATGAATCTATGAGGTTGAGGAGTGGAGAGTAAGGTGGAAGGAAAATAATTCCTCTATGGGGTTGAGGAATGGAGAGTAAGGTGGGAGGAAAATAATGAATCTATGGGCTTGAGGAATGGAGAGTAAGGTGGAGGAAAATAATTCCTCTATGGGGTTGAGGAATAGAGAGTAAGGTGGAGGAAAATAATTCCTCTATGGGGTTGAGGAATGGAGAGTAAGGTGGAAGGAAAATAATTCCTCTATGAGGGTGAGGAATGGGGAGTAAGGTGGGAGGAAAATAATGAATCTATGGGCTTGAGGAATGGAGAGTAAGGTGGGAGGAAAATAATTCCTCTATGGGGTTGAGGAATGGAGAGTAAGGTGGAGGGAAAATAATTCCTCTATGGGGTTGAGGAATGGAGAGTAAGGTGGAAGGAAAATAATTCCTCTATGGGGTTGAGGAATAGAGAGTAAGGTGGGAGGAAAATAAGTCCTCTATGGGGTTGAGGAATGGAGAGTAAGGTGGAAGGAAAATAATTCCTCTATGAGGGTGAGGAATGGAGAGTAAGGTGGGAGGAAAATAATTCCTCTATGGGGTTGAGGAATGGAGAGTAAGGTGGGAGGAAAATAATTCCTCTATGGGGTTGAGGAATGGAGAGTAAGGTGGAAGGAAAATAATTCCTCTATGAGGGTGAGGAATGGAGAGTAAGGTGGGAGGAAAATAATGAATCTATGGGCTTGAGGAATGGAGAGTAAGGTGGGAGGAAAATAATTCCTCTATGGGGTTGAGGAATAGAGAGTAAGGTGGGAGGAAAATAATGAATCTATGAGGTTGAGGAATGGAGAGTAAGGTGGAAGGAAAATAATTCCTCTATGGGGTTGAGGAATGGAGAGTAAGGTGGGAGGAAAATAATGAATCTATGGGCTTGAGGAATGGAGAGTAAGGTGGAGGAAAATAATTCCTCTATGGGTTGAGGAATAGAGAGTAAGGTGGGAGGAAAATAATGAATCTATGAGGGTGAGGAATGGAGAGTAAGGTGGAAGGAAAATAATTCCTCTATGGGGTTGAGGAATGGAGAGTAAGGTGGAAGGAAAATAATTCCTCTATGGGGTTGAGGAATGGAGAGTAAGGTGGAAGGAAAATAATTCCTCTATGAGGGTGAGGAATGGAGAGTAAGGTGGAAGGAAAATAATTCCTCTATGAGGGTGAGGAATGGAGAGTAAGGTGGAAGGAAAATAATTCCTCTATGGGGTTGAGGAATGGAGAGTAAGGTGGAAGGAAAATAATTCCTCTATGGGGTTGAGGAATGGAGAGTAAGGTGGAAGGAAAATAATTCCTCTATGGGGTTGAGGAATGGAGAGTAAAGTAGAAGGAAAATAATTCCTCTATGGGGTTGAAGAATAGAGAGTAAGGTGGGAGGAAAATAATTCCTCTATGAGGGTGAGGAATGGAGAGTAAGGTGGGAGGAAAATAATTCCTCTATGAGGGTGAGGAGTGGAGAGTAAGGTGGAAGGAAAATAATTCCTCTATGAGGGTGAGGAATGGAGAGTAAGGTGGAAGGAAAATAATTCCTCTATGAGGGTGAGGAATGGGGAGTAAGGTGGGAGGAAAATAATGAATCTATGGGCTTGAGGAATGGAGAGTAAGGTGGGAGGAAAATAATTCCTCTATGGGGTTGAGGAATAGAGAGTAAGGTGGGAGGAAAATAAAATCCTCTATGGGGTTGAGGAATGGAGAGTAAGGTGGGAGGAAAATAATTCCTCTATGGGGTTGAGGAATAGAGAGTAAGGTGGAGGAAAATAATTCCTCTATGGGGTTGAGGAATAGAGAGTAAGGTGGAGGAAAATAATTCCTCTATGGGGTTGAGGAATAGAGAGTAAGGTGAAAGGAAAATAATTCCTCTATGGGGTTGAGGAATAGAGAATAAGGTGGAAGGAAAATAATTCCTCTATGGGGCTGAGGAATAGAGAGTAAGGTGGGTGGAAAATAATTCCTCTATGGGGTTGAGGAATAGAGAGTAAGGTGGGAGGAAAATAATTCCTCTATGGGGTTGAGGAACAGAGAGTAAAGTGGGAGGAAAATAATTCCTCTATGGGGTTGAGGAATAGAGAGTAAAGTGGGAGGAAAATAATTCCTCTATGGGGTTGAGGAATGGAGAGTAAGGTGGAAGGAAAATAATTCCTCTATGGGGTTGAGGAATGGAGAGTAAGGTGGGAGGAAAATAATTCCTCTATGAGGGTGAGGAATGGAGAGTAAGGTGGAAGGAAAATAATTCCTCTATGAGGGTGAGGAATGGGGAGTAAGGTGGGAGGAAAATAATGAATCTATGGGCCTGAGGAATGGAGAGTAAGGTGGGAGGAAAATAATTCCTCTATGGGGTTGAGGAATGGAGAGTAAGGTGGGAGGAAAATAATGAATCTATGGGCTTGAGGAATGGAGAGTAAGGTGGGAGGAAAATAATTCCTCTATGGGGTTGAGGAATAGAGAGTAAGGTGGGAGGAAAATAATTCCTCTATGGGGTTGAGGAATGGAGAGTAAGGTGGAAGGAAAATAATTCCTCTATGAGGGTGAGGAATGGGGAGTAAGGTGGGAGGAAAATAATGAATCTATGGGCTTGAGGAATGGAGAGTAAGGTGGGAGGAAAATAATTCCTCTATGGGGTTGAGGAATGGAGAGTAAGGTGGGAGGAAAATAATTCCTCTATGGGGTTGAGGAATGGAGAGTAAGGTGGAAGGAAAATAATTCCTCTATGGGGTTGAGGAATAGAGAGTAAGGTGGAGGAAAATAAGTCCTCTATGGGGTTGAGGAATGGAGAGTAAGGTGGAAGGAAAATAATTCCTCTATGAGGGTGAGGAATGGAGAGTAAGGTGGGAGGAAAATAATGAATCTATGGGCTTGAGGAATGGAGAGTAAGGTGGAGGAAAATAATTCCTCTATGGGGTTGAGGAATAGAGAGTAAGGTGGGAGGAAAATAATGAATCTATGAGGTTGAGGAATGGAGAGTAAGGTGGAAGGAAAATAATTCCTCTATGGGGTTGAGGAATGGAGAGTAAGGTGGGAGGAAAATAATGAATCTATGGGCTTGAGGAATGGAGAGTAAGGTGGGAGGAAAATAATTCCTCTATGGGTTGAGGAATAGAGAGTAAGGTGGGAGGAAAATAATGAATCTATGAGGGTGAGGAATGGAGAGTAAGGTGGAAGGAAAATAATTCCTCTATGGGGTTGAGGAATGGAGAGTAAGGTGGAAGGAAAATAATTCCTCTATGGGGTTGAGGAATGGAGAGTAAGGTGGAAGGAAAATAATTCCTCTATGAGGGTGAGGAATGGAGAGTAAGGTGGAAGGAAAATAATTCCTCTATGAGGGTGAGGAATGGAGAGTAAGGTGGAAGGAAAATAATTCCTCTATGGGGTTGAGGAATGGAGAGTAAGGTGGAAGGAAAATAATTCCTCTATGGGGTTGAGGAATGGAGAGTAAGGTGGAAGGAAAATAATTCCTCTATGGGGTTGAGGAATGGAGAGTAAAGTAGAAGGAAAATAATTCCTCTATGGGGTTGAAGAATAGAGAGTAAGGTGGGAGGAAAATAATTCCTCTATGAGGGTGAGGAATGGAGAGTAAGGTGGGAGGAAAATAATTCCTCTATGAGGGTGAGGAGTGGAGAGTAAGGTGGAAGGAAAATAATTCCTCTATGAGGGTGAGGAATGGAGAGTAAGGTGGAAGGAAAATAATTCCTCTATGAGGGTGAGGAATGGGGAGTAAGGTGGGAGGAAAATAATGAATCTATGTGCTTGAGGAATGGAGAGTAAGGTGGGAGGAAAATAATTCCTCTATGGGGTTGAGGAATAGAGAGTAAGGTGGGAGGAAAATAAAATCCTCTATGGGGTTGAGGAATGGAGAGTAAGGTGGGAGGAAAATAATTCCTCTATGGGGTTGAGGAATAGAGAGTAAGGTGGGAGGAAAATAATTCCTCTATGGGGTTGAGGAATAGAGAGTAAGGTGGGAGGAAAATAATTCCTCTATGGGGTTGAGGAATAGAGAGTAAGGTGAAAGGAAAATAATTCCTCTATGGGGTTGAGGAATAGAGAATAAGGTGGAAGGAAAATAATTCCTCTATGGGGTTGAGGAATAGAGAGTAAGGTGGGTGGAAAATAATTCCTCTATGGGGTTGAGGAATAGAGAGTAAGGTGGAGGAAAATAATTCCTCTATGGGGTTGAGGAATAGAGAGTAAAGTGGGAGGAAAATAATTCCTCTATGGGGTTGAGGAATAGAGAGTAAAGTGGAGGAAAATAATTCCTCTATGGGGTTGAGGAATGGAGAGTAAGGTGGAAGGAAAATAATTCCTCTATGGGGTTGAGGAATGGAGAGTAAGGTGGAGGAAAATAATTCCTCTATGAGGGTGAGGAATGGAGAGTAAGGTGGAAGGAAAATAATTCCTCTATGAGGGTGAGGAATGGGGAGTAAGGTGGGAGGAAAATAATGAATCTATGGGCCTGAGGAATGGAGAGTAAGGTGGGAGGAAAATAATTCCTCTATGGGGTTGAGGAATAGAGAGTAAGGTGGGAGGAAAATAATGAATCTATGAGGTTGAGGAGTGGAGAGTAAGGTGGAAGGAAAATAATTCCTCTATGGGGTTGAGGAATGGAGAGTAAGGTGGGTGGAAAATAATGAATCTATGGGCTTGAGGAATGGAGAGTAAGGTGGGAGGAAAATAATGAATCTATGGGCCTGAGGAATGGAGAGTAAGGTGGGAGGAAAATAATTCCTCTATGGGGTTGAGGAATAGAGAGTAAGGTGGGAGGAAAATAATGAATCTATGAGGTTGAGGAGTGGAGAGTAAGGTGGGAGGAAAATAATGAATCTATGGGCTTGAGGAATGGAGAGTAAGGTGGAAGGAAAAGTGACACTATCCTGGGATGGGTTGTAAACCACTCTGTGACTGCACGGGACTGGTGAAGTGCCACATTGTCCCATACAATTACAAATGTTGGCCGATTTCGCCTCACTGCAACCCTTTCCTCACCTGGCACAGCCCTTCCATAGAGGTCATACAGGAATGTAATGAGACGCTCGGTGGTCCAATTCGCGGTTTGTGTAACAGCAATCGATCAGAGGATATTGCTGCACACATTGTGATGTTGGCACCCCTTTGGCCCGGGACATCCACTGTGGCTCTTTTCCCAATCAAATTCCTTCCTCGCCTCCGTGTTTTGGCCAAGTTGTAACCAGCCTCAGCTTCAATCTCGAGCTTCAATCTCCATGACTCTCTAAAATAAATCCACTAGACAACATAAGAGTTAGGCTATTACGGTAGTTTACATTATACCTTAAGACATGCCATTGTGTGCCTCTGCCCTGTTTGGTTTAGTTCAGAACCAGTTCTGTATTAAATAGTCATCTTACCTGGACATATTGGTTCCTGAGTTGCTTGACTCGTTCAGAGTTCCTCTCAAAGGAAGGGGGCAGTGTACAACTGCTTCATCCTTGTTTCAGGACTCTAGAAATAGTTGTTTGAATATTTCCAAATGTAATGTTGTCTGCCAAGACTCTGTCCCAAACCTCTGTGAGTTTTATGCCATTGTTTCTGATGACCATATCAAGGATTGCAGTTTCCTGCACAGCAGTGAAAATCCTACCTCTCCAGCCTGTGTGAGGTTTACAGTTGGGTCCTAAGCAGAAATACAAAAACTGTACACACCTCTGGGATTTAGAAACATTGGGTTGTGAGCCAATAATATCATTCCAAAAATATTTGCAAGATGGATATGATCATTTGTACTAGCTTCCTAACACAAGCATATTAATTTACACAGGTGGGAACATGTGTGTTTGTGTGTTTGTTTGTGTGTGTATATTTCTGTGTGTGTGTGTGTGTGTGCGTACGCGTGCATGCGTGTATGTGTGCGTGCGCATGTGTGTGCTGCGGTGAGGTCTGATGATGTGTGTGGTACATGTCTGTGTGAGGGTTAGTTTCCACTGTGATGGATACGTGAGGTCATCTCCATAGCAATAGATATGTGGTGGTGTCGGCCCCAAGCCAAGGTCTTGGAGCTAGAACAAGACAGGAGTGATGGCAGCCACCCAGACAGGAAATCGAAGAGGAGCACACAGGGAGGGAAAAAGAGTGCAATTTCAACATCCAAATTACCTCTGGATGGAATTGGGAAAATAGAACACCAATAACAGCACTAGGGTCTTGGGATGGAGGAGGAGGGGAAGGAGGAGGGGAAGAAGGGGAGGAGGGTGAAAAGGAGGAGGGGGAGGAGAAGGGGGAGGAGGAGGGGAAGGAGGAGGGGAAGAAGGGGGGAGGAGGAGGGGGAGGAGAAGGGGGAGGAGGGGGAGGGGGATGGAGGAGGAAGGGAAGGAGGAGGGGAAGAAGGGGGGAGAGGGGAGGAGGAGGGAAAGGAGGAGGAGGGAAAGGAGGAGAAGGGGGAGGAGGGTGAGAAGGAGGAAGGTGGAGGAGGAGGGAAAGGAGGAGGAGGAGAAGGAGGAGGTGGGGGAGAAGGAGGAGGAGGGGGAGGAGGAGGAGGAGGAGGAGAAGGAGGAGGAGGAAGGGAAGGAGGAGGGGAAGAAGGGGGGAGAGGGAGGAGGAGGGAAAGGAGGAGGAGGGAAAGGAGGAGAAGGGGAGGAGGGTGAGAAGGAGGAAGGTGGAGGA
The DNA here is from genome assembly GCF_023373465.1 of Oncorhynchus keta. Classification (NCBI taxonomy): domain Eukaryota; kingdom Metazoa; phylum Chordata; class Actinopteri; order Salmoniformes; family Salmonidae; genus Oncorhynchus; species Oncorhynchus keta. Next base: position 20,239,970 of record NC_068447.1, on the reverse strand, counting down.
GGAGGGAAAGGAGGAGGAGGAGAAGGAGGAGGTGGGGGAGAAGGAGGAGGAGGGGGAGGAGGAGGAGGAGGAGAAGGAGGAGGAGGAGAGAATGGAGGAGGGGGAGGAGGAGGAGGAGGAGGGGAGGAGGAGGAGGGGGAGGAGGAGAAGGAGGAGGGGGGAGGAGGAGGAGGAGGGAAAGGAGGAGGAGGAGAAGGAGGAGGTGGGGGAGGAGGACGAGGAGAAGGAGGAGGGAAAGGAGGAGGAGGAGAAGGAGGAGGAGAGAAAGGAGGAGGAGGAGAGAAAGGAGGAGGGGGGAGAAGGAGGAGGGGGAGGAGGAGGAGGAGGAGGAGGAGGGAGGGGGAGGAGGGAAAGGAGGAGTAGAAGGAGGATGAGGGGGAGGGGAAGGAGGATGGGAAACCCCTGAAACAACTATCACAAAAAAATATGCAATTTTTTGTTTTTAATTGCAAAGAAGATACGAATGGATTGTTGAAAACAGAATGTCTTCTGTAATTAAACTATGAGGAGTAAATAATAATCAATAACATGTTTTTCAAAGCTATTCATTACATAAAGAATCTCAAAGCGCTTTATTAAAGCAACTCCCCAAACATACACTACTACCAAAATGGAGCATCCACTTGGATGATGCTACAGCAGTTATGAGGTGCCAGAAATCACACCACATTTCTCTCTACGATTCTCATCGCTGCGCAGCTCTGCCGTCTTGCTTTCAGGCTTCTCTCCATCTTCAACCTCTGGACACTAACTGAGCAGTCAAAATGGTGGCTGTGTAAGGACCTGCCTGCACAGTGCACATACACAGTGCACACACACAGTGCACACACACAGTGCACACACACAGTGCACACACACAAATGCACATGAACAGGCATCACCGATTTCGCAGTATAGATTGCACACAAACCTATTCTATGGTGTCTTCACTGAAATTGAGTGCTGATTTAGTGTAGAAGTGGATTTCCTGTTCACTTAACCAAACGCTTCTGAGTTCTATAACAAGAGTGATGCTCGCTCTCACCACAAAATATTGATTTGATGTTGAAACACATTGTAGAACTGGAACTGGCTCCTTCTCTCTGTTCTCTCCCTCTTTCTTTCTCCTCTCAGAAAAGAAATGCCATGAAACTGGTTTAGTTGGTAGGCCTATAAGAAAACAAGTCCTGCATTTCTATCATTCCAAAGGAACATTTGGAACAATAATATACTGGATATTCAGCTGATAGTTGTATCTATGTCAATCAGCTTGTGCTGTATGTGAATTTCTATTCTCTATAAACAATTGTTGGCTCTGTTGAGGAAAGACTGATACATGTTTGATAGTGTCTTGATGCCATATTGTTTGTCCTTCATGTTCTAACAGTTCAATGTTATCCCTTCCTTGTTTTTTTTGCAATAAATAATACAAAATAATACAAAATAATAATAATAATTGTTGGAAAAAGTACTTGTGTCATGTACAAAGTAGATGTTCTAACTGCCTTGCCAAAACTCTAGTTTGTTAACAAAAAATCTGTGGAGTTGTTGAAAAGCAAGTTTTAATGACTCCAACCTAAGTGTATGTAAACTTCCAACTTCAACTGTAAATGTGGATATGTTGTGAAAATTGAAAAATACAATTTAGAAAATTCCTCACATGTTCTCAATTTCAGGAACATCTCAGCTTCTGAGGAACAAAATATAGCCTGAGTTCCAGTGAAAATAGTTCTCACCACCGCCCTCTCTACCCTCTTTCCCAGGACTCCCTCTCTGTTCACCCCCCTCTCTCATTGCTGACCCCTATCTGCCCACAGTTTGGGAATCACTGATCTACATTATTAGAGTGAGAGACACTCTAATAATGTAGATCAGTGATTCCCAAACTGTGGGCAGATAGGGGTCAGAAATTCTATACATTTTGCCATGTCTGTGTATTCAATTGATATTTGCGTGACTTAAACATTACAATTACAAAAAATGTAGCTTATTAAAAACGCGCCCCCCATAAATAAAACATAAAAGCATAATAATAATAATAGAATAATAGTAGGAAGCACAAGGTGCATCATCAGTGTTACTCTTGTCATGTCAGTCATTGCAGACTGTATATTAGATAGATAGATAGATGTTTATAACAGAAATGTCCAGATCAACTAGCAGATGTCAGCTAACATTTTTTAAGCTACTTAGCTACAATAGATTTTATTGTAATTTTTAAGTCACTCAAATATAACTTGAATATAAAGCCATGGCAAAATGTATAGAATTGCAGGAAATACGTTTCAAATCTGCAAAATGTTCTCTCTGCCAAGAAGGGTGTGAATAGTTTTTGTCATGAACAGTGCTTGTGCCCATAGAAATAGAGTTGGCACGCGTGCAAGAAGGGGAGGCGCGGGGTGTCCCCGTCGCAGGAAGCGGGGCTTGAGTGAAAAAGTTTGGGAACCCCCTGATGCAGATGACAGTGAGAGGTGTTCATTAGCACGCCTGGTGTTGCTGTGTTGAATCATTAAGTCCATAAAGCCACTGAGCTGATTGCCTCATCGCACACTAAATAGACTTTCAATCAATTAACACAGCAATTAAAACATAAAATCTGCTGATACAGGAGAATTCACACACAACTAGAGATGTGAATGTATGTACACACACGCGCACACACACACACAAACAGACACCTGAACAGACAATATTTACGAATGTCTCCCTCAAACAAAATGTATGACAGTGTGATGGGGGAGGACAGGAGGGAGAAGGGCTGATAATGATGTGGAAAGAACCCAGGAAGGCAGGAATGGTACTGTATTGTTGTTCATATAAACAAGGGAATCACCACTCTATTATAATCACCCGTTCCCTCATCCCACAGATAAAATAGAGGACGAGAGCACCTGACACATCTAAACAGTTCTGTTTCACAAAGGCAAACACAAGACTGTACAGAAGAGAACACAGGGTTGAGCTAGGAGGACACATGATGTAGTGTCTGGGCATATCTGTATGGTTTACACACAAACATTTATACAACAAAAACCGATCTCCTGGGAAAAGGGAACAAAGCATGCTGAATCTGTGTTACACTATACGCTGTGCATGATGAGATGTGTGAGCTGCAGGGTATTACATGTCAAAAGTGTTTTCAAACATGAGTCCAATTTCATAAGGTGTGTCGAGCTAAACCCCCACTTCCACACACACACACGCACACACGCACGCACACACACACACACACACACGCACGCACGCACGCACGCACGCACGCACGCACACACACACACACACACACACACACACACACACACACACACACACACACACACCATCCATCCAAAAAACACACACCATTTCCTCTTGTTTCCATGGCAACTGGCCTGAGTGTGGTGGGCACGCGAAGCGGTGGCCGGTATCAACTGAGAGGAGGAGCGGTCTGTCACCTTCCTCTGAAAGTAAGAGAGAGAGAGATAGTGAGAGAGGGAAAGAGAGAGAGAGATAGACAGGAGGTACAGCGCTATTCTGCACACACACACACTCACAAACACGCTCACACACGCACACACACATAAACACACACACATACACACACTTCCCTCTCACACGTGTCCTCTTTATCCTTTTACAAGACAGGGTTGAATTATGGTCAACAAGGATAGACGGGTGAAGGTAATAGAATAGGAACCTGAGGTGAAAGCATGTCTGATCATCAGCCCATCAGCATGGAAGACAGTATACACTCAGACCAGACTACACAAGCTCTTTACATCCTCTGTCCCATCTCCTGTCTCAATTTCTTCACACTTCATATATTCCTCTGGCTGTCTTGTCCTGGGTCAATCCCTGGGAGGCCAACCTGTCCTTGGATGCAGGGCAAGGATTACAGCAGAACACCTTATGACCTTAATTTTCACCTGCCTGTTCCTCTCAGCCAGGCAGTATGTGTGTGTCACTGTGTGTGTGTGTGTGTGTGTGTGTGTGTGTGTGTGTGTGTGTGTGTGTGTGTGTGTGTGTGTGTGTGTGTGTGTGTGTGTGTGTGTGTGTGTGTGTGTGTGTGTGTGTTAAAGGGGGATCAACAGCTGCTGCTTGGCACGCGCCACACACTCAGACAACCCTGTTCACCCCCAAATCCCCAAGTCTCCCAGACTGGGTTTAGAAGGAGGGGGTAGGGAGAAGAGGGAGGGTTGAGGAGAGAGTGATGAAGGGATAAACAGAGGGAGGGGGAGGGAGGGCAGGTGTGGGGAAAACAACCATCTTTTCCTCATCATTAGATATTACTATGAGTAGGACCAGACAGCACAGCCAGCCCCCTGCAGTGGGGGACGTTTTCTTATGGAGATGACATGTATTAGTGAGTCAGTTTAAACATGAGCTATCCATCCTAAGATGTCAGTCTGCACCAGCCGGATAGGGGGTTGGGTGTGTGTGTGTGTGTGTGTGTGTGTGTGTGTGTGTGTGTGTGTGTGTGTGTGTGTGTGTGTGTGTGTGTGTGTGTGTGTGTGTGTGTGTGTGTGTGTGTGTGTGTGTGTGTGTGTGTGTGTGTGTGTGAGAGAGAGAGACTGTGACGTAGCAGACAGAAGTGGCAGACACACCACCTTGCCTTTTAAGACACCCGCTGTTGTTGGTGACCCCTGACCTTAACCAACCTTGACCCCAACAGAAGGCAGCTGATTATTCAACAAAGACTGACAACACAGCACGACAGATCCTAACCCCAATCCCCAACCCTAACCCCACTATTTTACACCCCCACCCAAGAAATCCCCAAACACAGGCTGCAATATGAACAAACACATTGACACATGAAACGCTACAGTAATCAATCAAACACAGAAACCCAGCACCATAAAATAATGGATATGCAAACAGAACACCAAGGATGATGTAAATGTATTTTTTTTAGTTCAGTATTTTTAGAAAAATCATCGCTAGATGTTTGTTCTAGAAATTAATAGGAGACTTTTATAAAATTCTGAGGTCTTTGCTGATTTCTTTAGATTTTTCCATGATGTCAAGCTAAGAAGCACTGAGTTTGAAGGTAGACCTTGAAATACATCCACAGGTACACCTCCAATTGACTCAAATTATGTCAATTAGCCTATCAGAAGCTTCTAAAGCAATGACATCATTTTCTGGAATTTTGAAGCTGTTTAAAGGCACAGTCAACTTAGTATATGTAAACTTCTGAGCCACTGGAATTATGAATAAGTGAAATAATCTGTCTGTAAACAATTGGTGGAAAAATTACTTGTGTCATGCACAAAGTAAATGTACTAACTGACTTGCCAAAACTATAGTTTTGTGGAGTGGTTGAAAAACGAGTTTTAATGACTCCAACCTAAGTGTATGTAAACTTCCGACTTCAACTGTATATCAAATATTATTTTCTAAATGTATTTGGGGTGAAAGTGTCCTCATCCTATATAATAGTATTATTTCCCAGGGGGATTTGTGTGCGGTAGGTTCCAGGCCCTGCACTAGCACTGCAGTTTGTGACAGATGGTGTGTAAGTCCTCTACAGTGTCTGGCACAGACAGAAGCCTGCTCTGTCTCTCTCTCTATCCTACAGCATGCCAACCACTACTACTACTGCATTAGAGCCTGCTAACTCTCTCTCTCTCTCTCTCCCTCTCTCTCTCTCTCTCTCTCTCTCTCTCTCTCTCTCTCTCTCTCTCTCTCTCTCTCTCTCTCTCTCTCTCTCTCGCTCTCTCTCTCTCTCTCTCTCTCTCTCACACACTCTCTCTCTCCCTCTCCCTCTCGTTCTCTCTCTATCTCTGTCTCTATCTCTATCTCTGTCTCTGTCTCTGTCTCTGTCTCTGTCTCTGTCTCTGTCTCTGTCTCTCTCCCTCTCCCCCTCTCTCTCTCTCTCTCTCTCTCTCTCTCTCTCTCTCTCTCTCTCTCTCTCTCTCTCTCTCTCTCTCTTAGCAGGCTCTAATGCAGAGGGAGAGCGACAGAGAGACAGAGAGAGAGAGAGACAGAGAGAGAGAGAGAGAGAGAGACAGAGAGAGAGAGAGAGAGAGAGAGAGAGGGGGAGAGAGAGAGAGAGACAGAGACAGAGACAGAGACAGAGACAGAGACAGAGACAGAGACAGAGACAGAGATAGAGACAGAGACAGAGACAGAGAGAGAGCGAGAGAGAGAGAGAGAGAGAGAGAGAGAGAGAGACAGAGCGAGAGAGAGCGAGAGAGAGAGAGAGAGAGAGAGAGAGAGAGAGAGAGAGAGAGAGAGAGAGAGAGAGAGAGAGAGAGACAGAGAGAGAGCGACAGAGAGACAGAGAGAGAGAGACAGAGAGAGACAGAGAGAGAGAGAGACAGAGAGAGATAGAGAGCCAGAGAGAGAGAGACAGAGAGAGAGAGAGAGAGAGGGAGAGACAGAGAGAGAGAGAGAGAGAGAGAGAGAGAGAGAGAGAGAGAGAGAGAGAGAGAGAGAGAGAGGGTTCTCTGGACCATATTCCTTCCCTCTGTTCTCTGTTAATCTTACACACATTGGGCTTCAAAGGCATTTCTGTAAACTTTCGTATTTCATTGAACATGTGACGGAAATGATAAAAAGGAGAAAGAGGGTGCATGAGAGGGTGCATGAGAGAGTGCATGAGAGAGATGGAGTGAGAGATGGGGACAGAGAAAGAGGCCTTTCACGCTTCTTAAAATCAGTCAGAATATTTCAAATTCATGAAAGTTTTCTTGGAAGAGAAGAAAAACTCATATTTTTCCATTTGATAAAAGCAGAAAATGCAATACCCAGCTGAGAGGCGCAGTACTAGTGAATTCTCTTTGGCAATGCTTTAGTAGCATAAACAGACAACTTCAAAAAGACATGGCAAAACTGATTTGAGTGACACATACCATGGGTGTTTTGTAAATACGTTGGACATTATCCTCTCGTGACATTAGGATGATGACTTTGTCACAGGTCTGCTGTGGAGAATATTCAGACAGCTCTTTCAGAAGTCAAGTGGAGGATATTTTCTGGAAATGGAGAGTGTGGAAATAATGAATATGTTTTCTGTATAGTGTGTACCTTCTGAAGTGCTTCTAAGCCTGTGTGTGTGTGTGTGTGTGTGTGTGTGTGTGTGTGTGTGTGTGTGTGTGTGTGTGTGTGTGTGTGTGTGTGTGTGTGTGTGTGTGTGTGTGTGTGTGTGTGTGTGTGTGTGTGTGTGTGTGTGTGTGTGTGTGTGTGTGTGCATGCCTATGTGCATTTTCTCTAACCATATCCTGAGATGTACCCATTTAAATATATACACTGCTCAAAAAAATTAAGGGAACACTAAAATAACACATCCTAGATCTGAATGAATGAAATATTCTTATTAAATACTTTTTTCTTTACATAGTTTACATAGTGCTGACAACAAAATGACACAAAAATGGTCAATGGAAATCAAATTTATCAACCCATGGAGGTCTGGATTTGGAGTCACACTCAAAATTAAAGTGGAAAACCACACTACAGGCTGATCCAACTTTGATGTAATGTCCTTAAAACAAATCAAAACGAGGCTAAGTAGTGTGTGTGGCCTCCACGTGCTTGTATGACCTCCCTACAATGCCCGGGCATGCTCCTGATGAGGTGGCGGATGGTCTCCTGAGGGATCTCCTCCCACACCTGGACTAAAGCATCCGCCAACTCCTGGGCAGTCTGTGGTGTAATGTTGGTGGATGGAGTGAGACATGATGTCGCAGATGTGCTCAATTGGATTCAGGTCTGGGGAACGGGCGGGCCAGTCCATAGCATCAATGCCTTCCTCTTGCAGGAACTGCTGACACACTCCAGCCACATGAGGTCTAGCATTGTCTTGCATTAGGAGGAACCCAGGGCCAACCGCACCAGCATATGGTCTCACAATGGGTCTGAGGATCTCATCTCGGTAACTAATGGCAGTCAGGCTACCTCTGGCGAGCACATGGAGGGCTGTGCGGCCCCCCAAAGAAATGCCACCCCACACCATGACTGACCCACCGCCAAACTGGTCATGCCGGAGGAAGTTGCAGGCAGCAGAATGTTCTCCACGGCGTCTCCAGACTGTCACGTCTGTCACATGTGTTCAGTGTGAACCTGCTTTCATCTGTGAAGAGCACAGGGCGCTAGTGGCGAATTTGCCAATCTTGGTGTTCTCTGGCAAATGCCAAATGTCCTGCACGGTGTTGGGCTGTAAGCACAACCCCCACCTGTGGTCATTGGGCCCTCATACCACCCTCATGGAGTCTGTTTCTGACCGTTTGAGCAGACACATGCACATGTGTGGCCTGCTGGAGGTCATTTTGCAGGACTCTGGCAGTGCTCCTCCTGCTCCTCATTGCACAAAGGCAGAGGTAGCGGTCCTGCTGCTGGGTTGTTGCCCTCCTACGGCCTCCTCCACGTCTCCTGATGTACTGGCCTGACTCCTGGTAGCGCCTCCATGCTCTGGACACTACGTTGACAGACACAGCAAACCTTCTTGCCACAGCTCGCATTGATGTGCCATTATGGATGACCTGGTCAATGACCTGAAGAGAGCTGGGTCCACAGTCTCAAAGAAAACCATTAGTAACACACTACGCCGTCATGGATTAAAATCCTGCAGCGCGCGCAAGGTCCCCCTGCTCAAGCGAGCGCATGTCCAGCCCCGTCTGAAGTTTGCCAATGACCATCTGGATGATCCAGAGGAGGAATGGGAGAAGGTCATGTGGTCTGATGAGACAAAAATAGAGGTTTTTGGTCTAAAATCCACTCGCTGTTTTTGGAGGAAGAAGAAGGATGAGTACAACCCCAAGAACACCATCCCAACCGGGAAGCATGGAGGTGGAAACATCATTCTTTGGGGATGCTCTTCTGCAAAGGGGACAGGACGACTGCACAGTATTGAGGGGAGGATGGATGGGGCCATGTATTGCGAGATCTTGGCCAACAACCTCCTACCCTCAGTAAGAGCATTGAAGATGGGTTGTGGCTGGGTCTTCCAGCATGACAACGACTCGAAACACACAGCCAGGGCAACTAAGGAGTGGCTCCGTAAGAAGCATCTCAAGGTCCTGGAGTGGCCTAGCCTAATAATTGCACCAACAGTTGTTGCCTTCTCACCAAGCTGCTTGCCTATTGTCCTGTAGCCCATCCCAGCCTTGTGCAGGTCTACCATTTTATCCCTGATGTCCTTACACCCTCTCTGGTCTTGGCCATTGTGGAGAGGTTGGAGTCTGGTAGGTGATCAAATACTTATGTCATGCAATAAAATGCATGCTAATTAATTACTTAAAAATCATACAATGTGATTTTCTGGATTTTTGTTTCAGATTCTGTCTCTCATAGTTGAAGTGTACCTATGATAAAAATTACAGACCTCTACATGCTTTGTAAGTAGGAAAACCTGGAAAATCGGCAGTGTATCAAATACTTGTTTTCCCCACTGTATATATATATATGTCCAAACTTTTGACTGATACTATATATATATATAGTATCAGTCAAAAGTTTGGACACATCTACTCATTCAAGGGTTTGGAGAAACACTAAGAAACAACACATATGGAATCATGTATTAACCAAAAATGTGTTAAACAATTCAAAATATTTTATAGATTTGAGATTCTTCAAAGTAGCCACCCTTTGCCTTGATAACAGCATTGCACACTCTTGGCCTTCTTTCAACCAGCTTCATGAGGTAGTGTGTGTGCCTAGTTAAAAATGAATTTGTGGAATTTCTTTCCTTCTTGATGTGTTTGAGCCAATCAGTTGTGTTGTGACAAGGTAGGGGTGGAATAGAGAAGATGGCCTTATTTGGTAAAAGACTAAGTCAATATTATATCAAGAACAGCAAAGAGAAACAACAGTCCAGCATTACTTTTTGACATGAATGTCAGTCAATGCAGAACATTTCAAGAACTTTGAATGTTTCTTCAAGTACAGTCGCAAAAACCATCAAGCGTTATGATGACATTGGCTCTCATGAGGACATTAACAATGGACATTAGACCAGTGGAAATCTGTCCTTTGGTCTGATCTAATAAGTCCAAATTTGAGATTTTTGCATCCATCCGCCATGTCTTTGTGAGAGACGCAGAGTAGGTGAACGGACGATCTCCCCATGTGTGGTTCCCACTGTGAAGCATGTAGGAGGAGGTGTGATGTTGGGTTGCTTTGCTGGTGACACTGTCTGTGATTTATTTATAGTTCAAGGCACATTTAAGCAGCATGGCTTCTTCAGCATTCTGCAGCAATTTGCCATCCCATCTGGTTTGTGCTTAGTGGGACTATAATTTGTTTTTCACAGGACAATGACCCAACACACCTCCAGGCTGTGTAAGGGCTATTTGACCAAGAAGAAGAGTGATGGAGTGTTGCATCAGATGACCTGGCCTCCACAATCACCTGACCTCAACCCAATTGATATGGTTTGGGATGAGTTGGACCACAGAGTGAAGGAAAAACAGTGCTCAGCATATGTGGGAACTCCTTCAAGACTGTTGGAAAAGCATTCCTGTGGAAGCTGGTTGAGAGAATGGCAAGAGTGTGCAAAGATGTAATTTAACCTTTTTTTTTACCTTTGTTTATCTAGGAAAGTCAGTTAAGAACAAATTCTTATTTACAACGACGGCCTACCCCGGACGACGCTGGGCCAATTGTGCGCCGCCCTATGAGACTCCCAATCACGGCCGGATGTGATACAGCCTGAAGAATCTAAAATCTAAAATATGTTTTGATTTGTTTAACACTTTTTTTGGTTACTACATGACTCCATATGTGTTATTTCATAGTTTTGGTGTCTTCACTAATATTCTACAATGTAAGAAATTTGTCAAAATAAAGAAAAACCCTTGAATGAGTAGCTTTTTTCTGGTACTGTATATACTTTTATTTTTACATGGTGGGTCACCATTGAGACCAGGGTCTCATTTTCAAGGGAGGCCTTTGAACATGAACACACAATACATAATATCTATACAATACATACACCAAGATGAATCAAAACATTTCTCTGTGTAACTAGGTGCTACATTAACCCAATGAGATGGACTTTGTTTTAGTCATTCATCTTACACAGGCTGTTCCTAAAGATAATTAGCCTAGCAGAGAATATAAAGTGAAAATAAATGACAGACCACTGGGTTTGGAGGGAGGGAGGGAGGGAGGGAGGGTGGAAGGGAGGAAGGGAGGAAGGAATGGCAGGAGGGGTGGATGGATGAATGGATGAATGGATGAATGGATGGAGGGAGGGAGGGAGGGAGGGAGGGAGGGAGGGAGGGGGGAGGGAGGGAGGGAGGGAGGGAGGGAGGGAGGGAGGGAGGGAGGGAGGGAGGGAGGGAGGGAGGGAGGGAGGGAGGGAGGGCAGGATGGGTGGAGGGATGAATGGATGGAGGAATGGAGGAAGGGAGGAAGGGATGGCAGGAGGGGTACATGGATGAATGGATGGAGGAATGGAGGAAGGGAGGAAGGGATGGCAGGAGGGGTGGATGGATGAATGGATGGAGGAATGGAGGGAGGAAGGAAGGGAGGAAGAGATGGCAGGAGGGGTGGATGGATGAATGGATGGAGGAATGGAGGGAGGGAGGGAGGGAGGGAGGGAGGGAGGGAGGGAGGGAGGGAGGGAGGGAGGGAGGGGAGGGAGGGAGGGAGGGAGGGAGGGAGGGAGGGAGGGAGGAAGGGAGGAAGGGAGGAAGGGAGGAGGAAGGGATGGCAGGAGGGGTGGATGGATGAATGGATGGAGGAATGGAGGGAGGGAGGGAGGGAGGGAGGGAGGGTGGAAGGGAGGAAGGGAGGAAGGGATGGCAGGAGGGGTGGATGGATGAATGGATGGAGGAATGGAGGGAGGGAAACAAAGCCACAGGGTCCCAGCATTGACTCCTTATAACCACATTACAGTGGAAAGAACAAGCAGCAATGAGCAGAACTGTCATTAACCTCTGATGCTGTAATACATCAATGCGTGTAGACAGACACACACATACACACACACACTTTGGACATGCAAATGACCACAATTCAGCCCAATCTCCATCTATAGGCCTTCGCCCGGTTGTCACGATGATAAATCACACCAGGGGGTGGTAGTTTCTGTGAGCGGGGAGGGAGGTATTTGCTTTGAGACAGACACACCAACCACAAACTCTTCTAATGCTGGTGTTTAGTAGTACATTGTCTCAGCTAAAGGAATGTGGCTGGTGTACAGTAGCTGGTTAGGTATCACCACATTGTTCATATATTTATATAACATCTAACGTCTTATCCATGCTTGATCACTGTCTCAAGGAGCATAGCATTCAGAGAAAAAATGTGCTTCTGGTATATTGTCACAAGGTTTTTCCGTTGTATTTTCGGATTCACCAAGCGTACATTTCACTCAGCATGAGGAAGAGAGGATGAATCCAGAGTGAGGATGGTACAGGTTATGCAATGCCAGATCGTTATTCTGCACGGAGCGGTATGGTTGCTTTTTCTATGTAGATGATCAGCTATTTAAAGTAGAAGCAATATGGTTACCAGGCTAAAGCTGCTGAAACATTAGGCCTATTTCATGTTGTTTGTAGCAGGTGCACCAGGAGTCTATCGTCACCATTTCAAAATGTGTGTGTACATGCGTGGGTGTGTGTTCTGCTCTTCCACTTCAGCCCAGTCTGTGAGGGATGGACAGATGCTGTGTCCCCGCAGTCAGTCGTACAAGAGAGGACATATTGTACATCACACAGAAAGGTAACAGATTTAACAGGCCAGCTAGGCCATCTGTTACTCCAGCTCTGCACTGCGTACTCAGACAATAGGGGGGTCAGGAAAACTAGGCCTCCACCAGTCCAGACCCAGGCCTGCTATTGTCCTCCTGGCCTCTGGGTAAACACTGACCCTTATCACCACCACCAGGACACAACTGCCTGCCGCTAGCATAATGCCTGGCTAAGCAGAGGATAGTTTAAAACCACAGAACACATGGTTCCTGCTGCAACTAGCTGCAACTAATGTAACATTTCGAAGTTGTTGCAAACGTCAAATTTCAAAGTGTTTAAGGATACATTTAGGCATTAATCCTAAGGTTAGGCATTAACTCTGAATGGTTAAAGGTTAAGGTTTGGGATAGGCTTAAAATAAATATCTCAAAAACAACTTTCTATCGCTGGATTCGAACTTGCAACTTTTGGAATCAGCACTCACTGCTGCCCCTAGTGGCCTGTTTCCACATCACCTCCCAAGGTCTTCAGACATGGATGGACATTGAACACTAACTTGTATCACGGGGGACTTGGCTGTCCTGGTTACACATGTAAATGGAAAAAATATATCCCAAAAGGGAAAATATTTTCCTCTCCTTTCTTTTGCCAGCTTTAAGTGTTATCTTTCATAGACTCCTTCCAACACACACTTTGTAGACACACACACGCATCGATAAGGTCCATCAGAGTTTAGGGAGAGGGTAGATGCCAATCAAAGCAGTAGTTAAGGAGCTATAAATGCTTAGTCAGGACCTACGTCTTCATCCTCTACCCCCTCCCCATCCCCAAGTAATCATCCTCCCAAACATCTCCACAAAAACACCACCCCCTCCAGTCCTTCCATCTCTTCACACCTCTTCTTCAGAGGAGAGATAGAGAGAAAAAGGGGGAGGATATAGAGGCATAGAGGTTAGGAATAATATAATATGTAATATGTGTGGGATGTTTATCCTTCACTGATCAAGTAGTGTATAAGTGTCTGCATTTATATTGCATATACATGTTCACTGTTATCATGTGTATTCATTCCTGTCTGTGTGTTTGTGTGATGTAGTGGGTATATATATGAATATAATAAGTTTGTGCAGTCATTCACACTTAAGCAAACACTTTTACCAGAGCAGTTTACAGAAGCAATTAGAGTTAAGTGCCTTGCTCAAGGGCACATTGACAGTTTTTTCACCTAGTCGGCTCAGGGATTCGAACCAGCGAACGGCCAAACGCTCTTAACCACTAGGCTACCTGCCACCCTTTTTATATATGTATGCGCGTGTATTTGTGTATACATGCCTGTAATGTGTATGTATGTGAATCAGGATGTGGGGGATGTGTGATTCTTTCTGTAAATCTGCATGCGCTGACCCCTCTAAACCTCTTTATTGGACAGTAGCACGGACCAATCAGAGTTTGTGTGTCAGATTACCACTGTTAATCTGTGTGTAATCCCTGAGCTGCCCCACTGTTGTTAGATACAAGCGTTGGAAGACACACACACACACTCTGTTGTTAGTGTGTTTGTAATCCCTGAGCGAGTCCACTGTGGCTAGATATCACAGATTGGGAGGCCTTGTCTACATTAACCTCAAATCCAAATCCAAAGACATCCAGGAGATAATAGTGAAGGAGATAACCTCATTCAATTGCATACTGTCCCTGGGTGCAGATGGAGAAGGCCCCCAAGCCTCTGTGACCTCTTAAAGGTTTAGCTAGTAGGACAGATGGAGAAGGCCCCCAAGCCTCTGTGACCTCTTAAAGGTTTAGCTAGTAGGACAGATGGAGAAGGCCCCCAAGCCTCTGTGACCTCTTAAAGGTTTAGCTAGTAGGACAGATGGAGAAGGCCCCCAAGCCTCTGTGACCTCTTAAAGGTTTAGCTAGTAGGACAGATGGAGAAGGTCCCCAAGCCTCTGTGACCTCTTAAAGGTTTAGCTAGTAGGACAGATGGAGAAGGCCCCCAAGCCTCTGTGACCTCTTAAAGGTTTAGCTAGTAGGACAGATGGAGAAGGTGGTCCCCAAGCCTCTGTGGCCTCTTAAAGGTTTAGCTAGTAGGACAGATGGAGAAGGCCCCCAAGCCTCTGTGACCTCTTAAAGGTTTAGCTAATAGGACAGATGTAGAAGGTCTCCAAGCCTCTGTGGCCTCTGAAAGAGCTATTAGTTAGTAGGACAGATGAGGAAGGTCCCCAAGCCTCTGTGGCCTCTCAAATGGCTATTAGCTAGTAGGACAGATGCCATGAAACTGAAACAAATACTGACTGGTAAATGTTCATTGTTTTCACTTAACATATACTGTATATTTGGGTTCCCCTTTAATCAGGGGAGCCCAGTTGAGACCATGATCTTATTTTCAATGGTGCCCTGAGACCATAAAGTCAAAGATTACATTTGAACGTCAATAACACCACAGCCATTATAAACATGTTATTAAATCAACCAGTCAAATAAACATTTGCACACCTCTGGGTTTTAAAATGCCCTACTGACTAAACATTTTAAAATAAACATCTTTATAATAGATTATCGCTGATAAAGGCACAACACAGAGCCTCCTCCAGGATGGCAGATGCCCAGCTGTAGGGGTGGGATTGTAGTGTTTGGGGGACAGGGGTTGAGATGCATGGAGAGGTGACAATGAAATGGACAGTGAGGCATTGGAGTTCAGGGGTTCACCCCTAGCTCAATCTCTTCCACAATGACAGGGACCATAGGGGGTCCTTCAAATCAGAACTGGGGGTTTCCAATCAGAAAGATTGGTGTAAAGGCCCACCAACACCGTACTGGCTCCTGGTGGGCCGACTGGGAGCCTTTAAGAAAACAGACTTAAATAACCCTAAGAGCCTCTCTCTCTCTCTCTCTCTCTCTCTCTCTCTCTCTCTATTGCTCTCCATTCTCCACTTCTCTCCCTCTCTTTCCACCCTCTCTTTCCACCTCTCCTTATGAGACTATGCATGTACCTACTCCCACAAATTACTTCATGGCGAGGTCCTTTCCTTTTATAGGTGTCATACCTTACCTCTGTGTGTGTGTGCTGAGTAAATGTGTTCACGAAAAAAGCTGTTTCCCTCAACACATCTCTTTGACTCCATGTCTCTGTTGTTGTTGGGCAGGTCAACATATTATATTCTAGAACACTCAGAATCAACATATCTATGATTTTGATTTTTTTTAACAAGAGCTCTTTTAACCTATATAAAAATGCATGAAGGTTAAATAAGGAGAAGCCAAAGGGTCATTACTGCTCTCTCTGCAGAGGTTTGGCTTATATAACAAGTCCCTGGATACAGAGACTGGAAAAGGAGGAGGAAAAAAAAGAAAAATATACTGCAGCTGACAACCCTGAGAGCAGACACAGAAGAAGAGAAGAAAAGATAAGAGGAGAGAGAGAGAGAGAGAGAGAGAGAGAGAGAGAGAGAGAGAGAGAGAGAGAGAAGAGAGCGAGAGAGAGAGAGAGAGAGAGAGAGAGAGAGAGAGAGAGAGAGAGAGAGAGAGAAGAGAGAGAGAGAGAGAGAGAGAGAGAGAGAGAGAGAGAGAGAGAGAGAGAGAGAGAGAGAGAGAAGAGAGAGAGAAGAGAGAGAGAAGAGAGAGAGAGGAGAGAGAGAGACAGGGGGAGAGAGAGAGGGAGGGGGATACAGGGGGAGAGAGAGAGGGAGCGAGCGAGAGAGAGAGAGAGAGAGAGAGAGAGAGAGAGAGAGAGAGAGAGAGAGAGAGAGAGAGAGATGAGGGAAAGGGCTGTATGAGACCGGAAATTAAAAAGATATTGAAGGAGAGACAGTTGAGCTGCAAAGGGACTCCTCATCACCTATTAAATCCTATTACTGGAGGTCAGGGGAGATTTCCTGCTGCTCTCCCCAGGTAAAGAGCTCATCTGAGCTGGATGAGCTGCAAGGATTAACCCTGGAGGCTGGAGCAGGGCCCAGGCCTACTCTCCCCTGTCCGCACTGCAGCCGAGGGTTGCAAAATTCCAGATTGGATCTATTTATTGAAAGTTCCTTAAATTTTGCAACCCTACTCCTAACACACTCACAGACAACGCTACTTCTAAAACACCCACTGACAACCCTACTCCCAACACACCCACTGACAACCCTACTCCCAACACACCCACTAACAACCCTACTCCCAACACACTCACTGACAACCCTACTCCGAACACACCCACTGACAACCCTACTCCCAACACACTCACTGACAACCCTACTCCTAACACCATCACTGACAACCCTACTCCTAACATACTCACTGACAACCCTACTCCCAACACACTCACTGACAACCCTACTCCCAACACACCCACTAACAACCCTACTCCTATAACACACTCACTGACAACCCTACTCCCAACACACACACTGACAACCCTACTCCCAACACACCCACTAACAACCCCACTCCCAACACACCCACTAACAACCCTACTCCCAACAGACTCACTGACGGGCTCCTAGTACACTCATTGACAACCCTACTCCCAACACACCCACTAACAACCCTACTCCCAACACACCCACTAACACCCCTACTCCCAACAGACTCACTGACGGGCTCCTAGTACACTCATTGACAACCCTACTCCTAACACCATCACTGACAACCCTACTCCCAACACACTCACTGACAACCCTCCTCCTAGTACACTCATTGACAACCCTACTCCTAACACCATCACTGAAAACCCTCCTCCTAACACACTCACTGACAACCCTCCTCCCAACACATACACTAACAACCCTACTCATAACACATTCACTAACAACCCTACTCATAACACATTCACTAACAACCCTACTCCTAACACATTCACTAACAACCCTACTCCTAACATACTCACTGACAACCCTACTCCTAACACACTCACTGACAACCCTACTCCTATAACACACTCAATGACAACCCTACTCCCAACACACACACTGACAACCCTACTCCCAGCACACACACTGACGACCCTACTCCCAACACACTCACTGACAACATACTCCAAACGAACTCACTGACAACCATACTCCTAACACACTCACTGACAACCCTACTCCTATAACACACTCACTGACAACCCTACTCCTAACAAACTCACTGACAACATACTCCAAACGAACTCACTGACAACCATACTCCTAACACACTCACTGACAACCCTACTCCCAACACACTCACTGACAACCCTACTCCTAACATACTCACTGACAACCCTACTCCTATAACACACTCACTGACAACCCTACTCCTAACACACTCACTGACAACCATACTCCCAACACACTCACTGACAACCCTACTCCTAAAATACTCACTGACAACCCTGCTCCTATAACACACTCACTGACAACCCTACTCCTAACACACTCACTGACAACGATACTCCTAACACACTCACTGACAGCCATACTCCTAACACACTCACTGACAACCCTACTACCAACACACTCACTGACAACCCTACTCCTATAACACACTCACTGACAACCCTACTCCTAACACACTCACTGACAGCCATACTCCCAACACACTCACTGACAGCCATACTCCTAACACACTCACTGACAACCCTACTCCTAACACATTCACTGACAACCCTACTCCTAACAAACTCACTGACAACCATACTCCTAACACACTCACTGACAACCCTACTCCCAACACACTCACTGACAACCCTACTCCTAACACACTCACTAACAGCCCTACTCCTAACACACTCACTAACAACCCTACTCACAACACACTCACTGACAACGATACTCCTAACACACTCACTGACAGCCGTACTCCTAACACACTCACTGATTACCCTACTACCAACACACTCACTGACAACCCTACTCCTAACAAACTCACTGACAACCCTACTCCTATAACACACTCAATGACAACCCTACTCCCAACACACACACTGACAACCCTACTCCCAGCACACACACTGACGACCCTACTCCCAACACACTCACTGACAACATACTCCAAACGAACTCACTGACAACCATACTCCTAACACACTCACTGACAACCCTACTCCTAACACACTCACTAACAAACCTACTCCTAACACACTCACTAACAACCCTACTCACAACACACTCACTGACAACCCTACTCCTAACATACTCACTGACAACCCTACTCCTAACATACTCACTGACAACCCTACTCCCAACACACCCACTAACAACCCTACTCCCAACAGACTCACTCACGGGCTCCTCGTACACTCATTGACAACCCTACTCCTAACACCATCCCTGACAACCCTACTCCCAACACACTCACTGACAACCCTCCTCCTAACACACTCACTGACAACCCTACTCCTATTACACTCACTAACAACCCTACTCCCAACACATTCACGAACAACCCTACTCATAACACATTCACTAACAACCCTACTCCTAACACATACACTAACAACCCTACTCCTAACATACTCACTGACAACCCTACTCCTAACACCATCACTAACAACCCTACTCCCAACACACTCACTGACAACCCTACTCCCAACACACCCACTAACAACCCTACTCCCAACAGACTCACTGACGGGCTCCTAACATACTCACTGACAACCTTACTCCTAACACCATCACTAACAACCCTACTCCCAACACACTCACTAACAACCCTACTCCCAACACACTCACTGACAACCCTACTCCCAACACACCCACTAACAACCCTACTCCCAACACACCCACTAACAACCCTACTCCCAACAGACTCACTGACGGGCTCCTAGTACACTCATTGACAACCCTACTCCCAACACACTCACTGACAACCCTACTCCTATAACACACTCACTGACTACCCTACTCCTAACAAACTCACTGACAACATACTCCAAACGAACTCACTGACAACCATACTCCTAACACACTCACTGACAACCCTACTCCCAACACACTCACTGACAACCCTACTCCTAACACACTCACTGACAACCCGACAACCCTACTCCTAACACATTCACTAACAACCATCCTCCAAACACATTCACTAACAACCCTACTCCTAATGCGCTCACTAACAACCCTACTCCTGACACATTCACTAACAACCCTACTCCTAACACACTCACTAACAACCATCCTCCAAACACATTCACTAACAACCCTGCTCCTAATGCGCTCACTAACAACCCTACTCCTGACACATTCACTAACAACCCTACTCCTAACACACTCACTAACAACCCTACTCCTAACACATTCACTAACAACCCTACTCCTAATGCACTCACTAACAACCCTACTCCTAACACATTCACTAACAACCCTACTCCTAATGCGCTCACTAACAACCCTACTCCTAATGCGCTCACTAACAACCCTACTCCTAACACATTCACTAACAACCCTACTCCTAACACAATCACTAACAACCCTACTCCTAACACACTCACTAACAACCCTACTCCTAATGCGCTCACTAACAACCCTACTCCTAATGTGCTCACTAACAACCCTACTCCTAACACATTCACTAACAACCCTACTCCTAACACAATCACTAACAACCCTACTCCTAACACACTCACTAACAACCCTACTCCTAATGCGCTCACTAACAACCCTACTCCTAATGTGCTCACTAACAACCCTACTCCTCACACATTCACTAATGCTTCAAGAGGGCCACCATTGTTCCTGTTCCCAAGAAAGCTAAGGTAACTGAGCTAAACGACTACTGCCCCGTAGCACTCACTTCCGTCATCATGAAGTGCTTTGAGAGACTAGTCAAGGACCATATCACCTCCACCCTACCTGACACCCTAGACCCACTCCAATTTGCTTACCGCCCAAATAGGTCCACAGATGATGCAATCTCAACCACACTGCACACTGCCCTAACCCATCTGGACTAGAGGAATACCTATGTGAGAATGCTGTTATTCGACTACAGCTCGGCATTCAACACCATAGTACCCTCCAAGCTCGTCATCAAGCTCGAGACCCTGGGTCTCGACCCCGCCCTGTGCAACTGGGTACGGGACTTCCTGACGGACCGCCCTCAGGTGGTGAGGGTAGGCAACAACATCTCCTCCCCGCTGATCCTCAACACGGGGGCCCCACAAGGGTGCGTTCTGGGCCCTCTCCTGTACTCCCTGTTCACCCACGACTGCGTGGCCACGCACGCCTCCAACTCAATCATCAAGTTTGCGGACGACACAACAGTGGTAGGCTTGATTACCAACAACGACGAGACGGCCTACAGGGAGGAGGTGAGGGCCCTCGGAGTGTGGAAAATAACCTCACACTCAACGTCAACAAAACTAAGGAGATGATTGTGGACTTCAGGAAACAGCAGAGGGAACACCCCCCTATCCACATCGATGGAACAGTAGTGGAGAGGGTAGCAAGTTTTAAGTTCCTCGGCATACACATCACAGACAAACTGAATTGGTCCACTCACACAGACAGCGTCGTGAAGAAGGCGCAGCAGCGCCTCTTCAACCTCAGGAGGCTGAAGAAATTTGGCTTGTCACCAAAAGCACTCACAAACTTCTACAGATGCACAATCGAGAGCATCCTGGCGGGCTGTATCACCGCCTGGTACGGCAACTGCTCCGCCTCAACCGTAAGGCACTCAGAGGGTAGTGAGGTCTGCACAACGCATCACCAGGGGCAAACTACCTGCCCTCCAGGACACCTACACCACCCGATGTTACAGGAAGGCCATAAAGATCATCAAGGACATCAACCACCCGAGCCACTGCCTGTTCACCCCGTTATCATCCAGAAGGCGAGGTCAGTACAGGTGCATCAAAGCTGGGACCGAGAGACTGAAAAACAGCTTCTATCTCAAGGCCATCAGACTGTTAAACAGCCACCACTAACATTGAGTGGCTGCTGCCAACACACTGACATTGACACTGACCCAACTCCAGCCACTTTAATAATGGGAATTGATGGGAAATGATGTAAATATATCACTAGCCACTTTAAACAATGCTACCTTATATAATGCTACTTACCCTACATTATTCATCTCATATGCATACGTATATACTGTACTCTATATCATCGACTGCATCCTTATGTAATACATGTATCACTAGCCACTTTAACTATGCCACTTTGTTTACTTTGTCTACATACTCATCTCATATGTATATACTGTACTCGATACCATCTACTGTTTGCTGCCCCGTACCATCACTCATTCATATATCCTTATGTACATATTCTTTATCCCCTTACACTGTATATAACAGTAGTTTTGGAATTGTTAGTTAGATTACTTGTTGGTTATTACTGCATTGTCGGAACTAGAAGCACAAGCATTTCGCTACACTCGCATTAACATCTGCTAACCATGTGTATGTGACAAATAACATTTGATTTGATTTGATTTGATTTGAACAACCCTACTCCTAACACACTCACTAACAACCCTACTCATAACACACTCACTAACAACCCTACTCATAACACACTCACTGACAACCCTACTCCTAACACACTCACTAACAACCCTACTCCTAACACACTCACTGACAACCCTACTCCTAACACATTCACTAACAACCCTACTCCTAATGCGCTCACTAACAACCCTACTCCTAACACATTCACTAACAACCCTACTCCTAACACACTCACTAACAACCCTACTCCTAAGACACTCACTAACAACCCTACTCCTAAGACACTCACTAACAACCCTACTCCTAAGACACTCACTAACAACCCTACTCCTAAGACACTCACTGACATTACAAATACAGCTCTGGACCACCCTCCTTTCCCCCCTCCCACTCCACCTCCTCCCTCCCTCTCTCTCTCTCTCTCTCTCTCTCTCTCTCTCTCTCTCTCTCTCTCTCTCTCTCTCTCTCTCTCTCTCTCTCTCTCTCTCGCTCGGACTCCTTTTCCCTCTCTCTCTTAAACTCTACTCCCTCACAAACTTACCCGTCGTTACTCTCAGCTCTAAAGTGGCAAACCTGTTGTATTCTGAGGTATGACTGCTCCAATATAATTAATGAATAAACATGAGCTCTTAAGTCATTCATAATGCACACACGAGTGCACACACACACACACTTCTGAATGAAGGATCCCCTTAACACTCTGTGTTTGTTCTCTACCCTCTCTTTAACAAGGAAGGACAGATTAGTTTACTGCTATTGTCTTTGCCTCAGTCTGGACCTAAGGTGGAAAGAGGTCTCCCAAAGGCTTCAGCATGCTTCGGTTCGGCAGTTTTCTGTTTTCTCAATCACATTCAATTCAGTATTGAAAAAAGGCACACGTTTACGTTTTTTCCATCTGAGTGAGTCTGACCACAGGTCAGAGACCACTATGATGACACACCAAATTAGTTTGATGAATCATTTTTGTCTTCTTCTAATGCCTCTTAAGGGGAAAGTAATCCAAAAGTAACTGAAAGTAATCAGATTATGCTACTGAGTTCGGGCAATCCAAAAGTTACATTACTAATTAGAATTTTAAACAGGTAACTAGTAACTGTAACGTATTACATTTAGAAAGTTTGTGTGTGTTCAGTGAGTCTTTGATTAGTATTCTGTGGCCATGAGGCTGTACTGACCGGTGGGGCCTCAGAGAGCAGCAAAGACATGAATACTTTAGTATAAGGCTGCATGTAGCTACTCACCAGTCTGACTCGACATGACAGAACAGACCCAGCACTGGACAGGAAAGAGAGAGAGGGTGAGAGGGAGAGAAAGAGAGGATTATAGATAGATGGATGAATAGAGAGAGAGAGATGGAGAGGGGGAGAGAATGAAAGAGCGAGAGAGAAAGAAAGAAAGAAAGAAAGAAAGAAAGAAAGAAAGAAAGAAAATTCAAATAACACAAACATACACATGCAGTTCCTTCAGACAGTATTCACGCCCCTTGACTATTCCACATTTTGTTGTGTCACAGCCTGAATTCAAATGGATTAAATATTTTTTTCCTCACCCATCTACACACAATACCCCATAATGACAAAGTGGAAACATGTTTTTGGAAATGTTAGCAAATTTAGAGAAATATCTCATTTACATATGTATTCACACTCCTAAGTCAATACTTTGTAGAAACACCTTTAGCAGCAATTACAGCTGTGAGTTTCTAAGACCTTTCCACACATGAATTGTGCAATATTTGCCTAAAATTATTTAACAAATTCTTGCCATAGATTTTCAAGTAGATTTAAGTCAAAACTGAAACTTGACCACTCAGGAACATTCAACATCTTCTTAATAAGAAATTCCAGTGTAGATTTGGCCTTGTGTTTTAGGTTATTGTCCTGCTGAAGGGTAAATTCATCTCCCAGTGTCTGGTGGAAAGCAGACTGAACCAAGTTTTCCACTAGGATGTTGCCTGTGCTTAGCTCCATTCCAATGATTACAAGCATACTGATAACATGATGCAGCCTCCACTATGCTTGAAAATATAGAGAGTGGTACTCAGAAATTTGTTGTATTGGATTTGCCTCAAACATAACACTTTGTATTCAGGACAAACAGTTAATTGCTTTGCCACATTTTTTGCAGTATTGCTTTAGTGCCTTGTTGCAAACAGAATGCATGTTTTGACATATGTTTTTCTGTACAGACTTATTTTCACTCTGTCAATTAGGTTAGTACTGTGGAGTAACTACAATGTTGTTGATCCATCCTCAGTGTTCTCCTTTCACAGCCATTAAACTCTGTAACTGTTTTAAAGTCACTGTTGGCCTCATGGTGAAATCCCTGAGTGGGTTCCTTCCTCTCTGGCAACTGAATAGGAAGGACACCTGTATCTTTGTATTGACTGGGTGTATTGATACACCATCCAAAGTGTAATTAATAACATCACCATGCTCAAAGGAATATTCAATGTCTGATTTTTTTTATTTGACCAATAAGTGCCCTTCATTGTGAAGCATTGAAGAACTCCCTCATGTTAAACACTCACTATTATTGCACACAGAGTGAGTCCATGCAAATTATTATGTGACTTGTTAAGCACATTTCTACTCCTGAATGCATTTAGGCTTGGAATAACAAAGGGGTTGAATACTTATTGACACAAAGCAAAGCTTTTCATTTTAAATTAATTTGTAAAACTTTTGAAAATCATAATTTCACTTTGATATTATGGGGTATTGCGTGTCTGCCAGTGACAAAACAACTCCATTTAGTCCATTTTAAAATCAGGCTGGAAAAAGTGAATACTTTCAGAAGGCTCTGTACATCCTTTGAAATGCATTGCAAAATCCGTAATATTGTGTCCAGCATTTTAGGGCTGGGGTCAATTTAATATCAACACAGTTCATTCTAAATATTATTTTTTTATAGTAATTGTTTTAAATAATATATGTATTATTATTATTTATTTATTTATTTATTTAATGAATTAGATTCTAATTGGAAGAAGAAAAAATACATTCGATGACAAATGATTTTCTACTTTTAGCGAGAGAAAGTATCTGTGTCATTACACATACATACACACGCAAGCACATACACACAGACACACACATACACACACACACAGTCTTTTACAATTAACCTTGTGGGGACACACAATTCAGTGCCATTAAAAATCTGATTTTCCCTAACCCCAATCCCTAACCCTAACACTAACGCTAACCCGTACCCTTACCTTAACCCTAACCCTAACCCTAACCTTAATCCTAACCCTAACCCTAACTCAAAAACCTAACCTTAAACCTAAACCTAAACCTAACTCTAACTCTCGCTCCTAACCCTAACCTTAAAACTAACCCTAGCTCCTGACCCTAACCCTAAAGCTAATTCTAACCCTAACACTAATTCTAACCTTAACCCTAAACCCCCTAGAAATAGCATTTGACCTTGAAGGGATCAACAAAATGTCCCCAGTTGGTCAAATGTTGTTTGTTTACTATTCTTGTGGACACACACACACACACACACACACACACACACACACACACACACACACACACACACACACACACACACACACACACACACACACACACACACACACACACACACACACACACACACACACACACAAATCTGAGGGAATGTTCAATTCTGTCTCTCTCTGCCTGTGGAGAGCATTGGCCAGGACTCAGGGAGAAGATAGGGGTTGCTAGGCAGTGGGTTGTGGTTGCCATGGTGAATTTAAGTGGAACAGCTGGTCCAATCAGCATAAAGTGCGGGTAGGCGGGGGCTGAGCCAGCCAGGCTCATGCCAACACACACAGAAAGGAGAGAGACATTGCTAACTGAGACTTACAGGATGGGGGGATGACAGAAAGGAGAGTAGGAGAGGAGAGGAGAGGAGAAGAGAGGAGAGGAGAGGAGAGGAGAGGAGAGGAGAGGAGAGGAGAGGAGAGGAGAGGAGAGGAGAGGAGAGGAGAGGAGAGGAGAGGAGAGGAGAGGAGAGGAGATATTACTAAAAAAAGTAGCCAGGCTATGTAGGAAACAAGATCTGAGGCATGGTGAGGGGAGGACAAAATAATATATATGAGAGAGCTTGAGAGAGAAAGAGAGAGCTAGAGACAGAGAAGGATAAAATACGACATGATAGGAAAGGTCAGTGGAACAGAGAAGGGTAGAGGAAAATAGAAAAGGAGGGAGTGGATGAAAACAGGAACAAGCACATGCATATGGGTCTTTCTGTCCATCAGTCTACTGTTACACCCTTTAGATCCTGTGTTTTCTAGGTTAATCAAGAGCACCACACCTGAGGAGAAACACAGACTAATAAATACATTCATTAATTCCATGTTAAGCAAATGGTAAAACAACATCAACATTATATTAATTCATCTTCATACATGAATGAATGTTCTGATGTGACTAGTGGGTTTGCAGACTGCAGAGAGAGAATCTACAGTACATTGTTCCCATGTTCTATATTGAGTGGGGGAGATAGGAGATGGGTGAGGAGTGCATGGAGGGATGGAGGAGGACGGGGCGAGGGCCAATGGGTGCATGCATAGGGGAAGGGAAGAGAGAGGACAACAGGGTAATGTTTTGGCTGATTTGGCTAGCTGAGCCTGAGGGGTTGGCTCATTTAATCGGACAGGCCCTGCACACACAGGCACTTTCCTCTACTCCCTTCCATGTGTTGGCTGCAAGCAGGACCATAGAAATTAAATATATTCAGTATTATTCAGAATATTATGTTCTATTAAACTGTTTCACAACACATTTCCCACCACACTTGTACATTGTCGGTGTGAAAGAACAGCACTAAGATAGTTGAATCACTAGTCTATGATGTGATCTACATGTTGAATTCAACTAGTGCAAGGCCTCATGTTATTTGTCTCTCTTTGAGAAAATTGGTTCAAGGCCCTGTTAACTACCCAAATGAATCCACTCTCATCACATCAAACTCATCATACACGCATATACACCTCATAGTATACACACACACACACACACACTTTTTCATTTCTTATTTCTGTTACTTTAAATCTCAAAGAAAACTTGAGCACTTGTCGTTATGTCCAGAAAAGAACATGTCCAGATGTCTGCTATATGTCTGCTATATGTCTGATATATGTCTGCTATATGTCTGCTATATGTCTGCTATATGTCTGCTATATGTCTGTTATATGACTGTTATATGTCTGCTATATGTCTGCTATATGTCTGTTATATGTCTGATATATGTCTGCTATATGTCTGCTATATGTCTGATATATGTCTGCTATATGACTGTTAACTGCTATATGTCTGTAAAAGTCTGCTATATGTCTGTTATATGTCTGCTATATGTCTGCTATATGTCTGTTATATGTCTGTTATATGTCTGTTATATGTCTGTTATATGACTGTTATATGTCTGCTATATGTCTGATATATGTCTGATATATGTCTGATATATGTCTGCTATATGTCTGTTATATGTCTGTTATATGTCTGTTATATGTCTGCTATATGTCTGCTATATGTCTGCTATTTGTCTGATAATGTCTGGATATGTCTGCTATATGTCAGGTGGACTGTCTGTTATATGTCTGCTATATGTCTGATATATGTCTGTTATATGTCTGCTATATGTCTGATATATGTCTGTTATATGTCTGCTATATGTCTGATATATGTCTGCTATATGTCTGATATATGTCTGCTATATGTCTGATATATGTCTGGGCTATGTCCTGCTATATGTCTGATATATGTCTGATATATGTCTGCTATATGTCTGATATATGTCTGCTATTTGTCTGATATATGTCTGCTATATGTCTGATATAGGTCTGCTATATGTCTGTTATATGTCTGCTATATGTCTGCATAAATCTGATATAGGTCTGCTATATGTCTGTTATATGTCTGCTATATGTCTGATATATGTCTGCTATATGTCTGTTATATGTCTGTTATATGTCTGCTATATGTCTGCTATATGTCTGATATATGTCTGCTATATGTCTGTTATATGTCTGCTATTTGTCTGATATATGTCTGTTATATGTCTGCTATATGTCTGCTATATGTCTGTTATATGTCTGCTATATGTCTGTTATATGTCTGCTATATGTCTGATATATGTCTGCTATTTGTCTGTTATATGTCTGTTATATGTCTGTTATATGTCTGATATATGTCTGCTATATGTCTGCTATATGTCTGTTATATGTCCCAGGCAGAGATATGTCTGAGCCTATATGTCTGTTATATGTCTGCTATATGTCTGATATATGTCTGCTATATGTCTGATATATGTCTGCTATATGTCTGATATATGTCTGTTATATGTCTGCTATATGTCTGATATATGTCTGACATGGGTCTGCTATATGTCTGATATATGTCTGCTATTTGTCTGATATATGTCTGCTATATGTCTGCTATATGTCTGTTATATGTCTGCTATATGTCTGCTATATGTCTGTTATATGTCTGCTATATGTCTGCTATATGTCTGCTATATGTCTGCTATATGTCTGCTATATGTCTGCTATATGTCTGCTATATGTCTGTTATATGTCTGCTATATGTCTGTTATATGTCTGCTATATGTCTGTTATATGTCTGCTATATGTCTGCTATATGTCTGCTATATGTCTGTTATATGTCTGATATATGTCTGCTATATGTCTGTTATATGTCTGCTATATGTCTGCTATATGTCTGCTATATGTCTGTTATATGTCTGCTATATGTCTGCTATATGTCTGCTATATGTCTGCTATATGTCTGTTATATGTCTGCTATATGTCTGTTATATGTCTGATATGTCTGATATATGTCTGTTATATGTCTGTATATGACTGACATATGTCTGCTATATGTCTGTTATATGTCTGATATATGACTGTTATATGTCTGCTATATGTCTGTTATATGTATGTTATATGACTGACATATGTCTGCTATATGTCTGCTATATGTCTGTTATATGTATGTTATATGACTGACATATGTCTGCTATATGTCTGTTATATGTCTGATATATGTCTGCTATATGTCTGCTATATGTCTGTTATATGTATGTTATATGACTGACATATGTCTGATATGACTGTTATATGACTGTTATATGTCTGCTATATGTCTGATATATGTCTGCTATATGTCTGATATATGTCTGTTATATGTCTGATATATGTCTGACATATGTCTGCTATATGTCTGTTATATGTCTGCTATATGTCTGTTATATGTCTGCTATATGTCTGATATATGTCTGCTATATGTCTGTTATATGTCTGTTATATGTCTGTTATATGTCTGCTATATGTCTGTTATATGTCTGCTATATGTCTGTTATATGTCTGCTATATGTCTGTTATGTCTGCTATATGTCTGTTATATGTCTGTTATATGTCTGTTATATGTCTGATATATGTCTGTTATATGTCTGCTATATGTCTGTTATATGTCTGATATATGTCTGATATATGTCTGCTATATGTCTGATATATGTCTGATATATGTCTGCTATATGTCTGTTATATGTCTGATATATGTCTGCTATATGTCTGCTATATGTCTGATATATGTCTGTTATATGTCTGATATATGTCTGCTATATGTCTGTTATATGTCTGATATATGTCTGCTATATGTCTGCTATATGTCTGATATATGTCTGATATATGTCTGCTATATGTCTGATATATGTCTGATATATGTCTGATATATGTCTGCTATATGTCTGATATATGTCTGATATGTCTGCTATATGTCTGATATATGTCTGATATATGTCTGATATATGTCTGCTATATGTCTGCTATATGTCTGACATATGTCTGCTATATCTCTGCTATATGTCTGATATTTGTCTGATATATGTCTGCTATATGTCTGATATATGTCTGATATATGTCTGCTATATGTCTGATATATGTCTGATATATGTCTGATATATGTCTGCTATATGTCTGACATATGTCTGATATATGTCTGCTATATGTCTGATATATGTCTGCTATATGTCTGCTATATGTCTGCTATATGTCTGCTATATGTCTGCTATATGTCTGTTATATGTCTGTTATATGTCTGCTATATGTCTGATATATGTCTGATATATGTCTGATATATGTCTGCTATATGTCTGTTATATGTCTGTTATATGTCTGTTATATGTCTGCTATATGTCTGATATATGTCTGCTATTTGTCTGATATATGTCTGTTATATGTCTGCTATATGTCTGATATATGTCTGTTATATGTCTGCTATATGTCTGCTATATGTCTGTTATATGTCTGCTATATGTCTGCTATATGTCTGTTATATGTCTGCTATATGTCTGATATATGTCTGCTATATGTCTGATATATGTCTGCTATATGTCTGATATATGTCTGCTATATGTCTGCTATATGTCTGATATATGTCTGATATATGTCTGCTATATGTCTGATATATGTCTGCTATATGTCTGATATATGTCTGCTATATGTCTGATATAGGTCTGCATATGTCTGTTATATGTCTGCTATATGTCTGCTGATATATGTCTGATATATGTCTGCTATATGTCTGTTATATGTCTGCTATATGTCTGATATATGGGGTCTGACTATATGTCTGTTTTGTGACTGTTATATGTCTGCTATATGTCTGCTATATGTCTGATATATGTCTGCTATATGTCTGTTATATGTCTGCTATATGGTCTGATATATGTCAGTTATATGTCTGCTATATGTCTGATATATGTCTGTTATATGTCTGCTATATGTCTGATATGTGTCTGCTATATGTCTGATATATGAGTCTGCTATTTTACTGATATATGTCTGTTATATGTCTGCTATATGTCTGATATATGTCTGCTATATGTCTGATATATGTCTGTTATATGTCTGCTATATGTCTGATATATGTCTGTTATATGTCTGCTATATGTCTGAGCATATGTCTGCTATATGTCTGATATATGTCTGCTGGATATGTCTGATATATGTCTGTTATATGTCTGCTATATGTCTGATATATGTCTGATATATGTCTGCTATATGTCTGATATATGTCTGCTATATGTCTGATATATGTCTGCTATATGTCTGATATAGGTCTGCTATATGTCTGTTATATGTCTGCTATATGTCTGCTATATGTCTGGTATATCTCTGCTATATGTCTGCTATATGTCTGTTATATGTCTGCTATATGTCTGCTATATGTCTGCTATATGTCTGCTATATGTCTGTTATATGTCTGGGAAAGTGCGCTATATGTCTGCTATATGTCTGATATAGGTCTGCTATATGTCTGTTATATGTCTGCTATATGTCTGCTATATGTCTGTTATATGTCTGCTATATGTCTGTTATATGTCTGCTATATGTCTGCTATATGTCTGTTATATGTCTGTTATATGTCTGCTATATGTTATATGTCTGCTATATGTATGTTATATGTCTGCTATATGTCTGTTATATGTCTGCTATATGTCTGTTATATGTCTGATATATGTCTGCTATATTGTCTGTTATATGTCTGCTATATGTCTGATATATGTCTGCTATATGTCTGTTATATGACTGACATATGTCTGCTATATGTCTGCTATATGTCTGTTATATGTCTGCTATATGTATGTTATATGTCTGACATATGTCTGCCTATATGTCTGTTATATGTCTGGATATGTCTGACATATGTCTGCTATATGTCTGTTATATGTCTGTTATATGACTGTTATATGTCTGCTATATGTCTGCTATATGTATGTTATATGACTGACATATGTCTGCTATATGTCTGTTATATGTATGTTATATGACTGACATATGTCTCCCGCTATATGTCTGTTATATGACTGACCTGTATGTCTGCTATATGTCTGTTATATGTCTGCTATATGTCTGTTATATGTCTGTTATATGTCTGTTATATGTGCTGCGCCTGCTGCGGAGCCTCCCGCCTGTCTGCGCCGCTATATGTCTGCCTATATGTCTGCTATATGTCTGTTATATGTCTGCTATATGTCTGTTATATGTCTGCTATATGTCTGCTATATGTCTGTTATATGACTGTTATATGTCTGCTATATGTCTGCTATATGTATGTTATATGACTGACATATGTCTGCTATATGTCTGTTATATGTATGTTATATGACTGACATATGTCTGCTATATGTCTGTTATATGACTGACATATGTCTGCTATATGTCTGCTATATGTCTGTTATATGTCTGTTATATGTCTGTTATATGACTGACATATGTCTGCTATATGTCTGATATATGTCTGCTATAGCCTGTCTGTTATATGTCTGTTATATGACTGTTATATGTCTGCTATATGTCTGTTATATGTCTGCTATATGTCTGTTATATGTCTGCTATATGTCTGTTATATGTCTGCTATATGTCTGTTATATGTCTGCTATATGTCCCCTGTGTATATGTCTGTTATATGACTGTTATATGTCTGCTATATGTCTGTTATATGTCTGATATATGTCTGCTATATCTCTGAAATATGTCTGATATTTGTCTGATATATGTCTGCTATATGTCTGTTATATGTCTGATATATGTCTGCTATATGTCTGATATATGTCTGGTTATATGTCTGTTATATGTCTGATATATGTCTGACCTTTATCTCTGTTATATGTCTGATATATGGTCTGCTGAGTATGGGTGGGTATGTCTGATATTTGTCTGATATATTTGGGATATGTCTGATATATGTCTGCTATATGTCTGTTATATGTCTGATATATGTCTCTGATTGAGAATCATCTGACATATGTCTGCTATATGTCTGCTATATGTCTGATATATGTCTGATATATGTCTGATATGTGCATGTCTGTAATTTGAGTTTCACATATGTCTGACATTTGTTATTTGTTCATGTGTCTGATATTTGCATTATATAAGTACCTATATGTCTGATATTTGTCTGATATATGTCTGCTATATGTCTGATATATGTCTGATATATGTCTGATATATGTCTGCTATATGTCTGACATATGTCTGCTATATCTCTGCTATATGTCTGATATTTGTCTGATATATGTCTGCTATATGTCTGATATATGTCTGATATATGTCTGATATATGTCTGATATAGCTGGTATTAGATTCACTGTTTTCATCACGGCTGACAATCTCTCGCTGATAGATTGTGTTTGGCCAACGTGTGGGTCAGGACACACACACACGGAAATAAAAACATGAGGTGACCCCCAAGGGCGATCTTCTGGAGCGAGGCGAATGTGTGTCCGCCCTTCACTCAAAATTCAGGATGACATACAGAGACAGAGACATACACAGATGTAGACAGACACACAAGTACACACAGTCAAAACACAATGCACACTTTCAGAACATGCACACAAGCTCTTCAAGGACGACACACACACACTCACTCTGTGCGCACTGCTTCAGCAAGCACAGAGGGGAGTGAGATGAACAGAGGCCTCAGTTGTTGAGCAGCAACCTGAGCAGTGCTCCATGGCCAGAACATACAGTGTAGCCTCCATTTTCTTACCAAGGGAATTGGAACTGAAATCACTGAATAATGCAGAAGAATATCATATTTTTCCGCCAATTCTTTCTGTTATAATAAATAATACTGTATATATATGTACAAGTCAGGATGGACAGATTACAATACACTTCTTTGACCAATGCAATGGCCTATCTTATATTTGGATATTTTGTGCTGAGAAAAGTATGCTCCACCAACATAAAGCTAACATTTGAATACATATATTATATGGATAATCTAGTTCATATCATCAACGTGTATGGGGGGAGCCCAAATTAGTTACGGGAGTCAGTGCCTTGTCATTTTTAACCTAGTCCTCTCCCTATCAGTCCCCTCTGACTCCCATGGTCATAACCAGGCACATGTTTTACAGCGGTGGCTGACACACATTCCTGTCACTAACACAAAGGTTTCCAGGGTGACCGGGAGAACCTTTCCTTGACAACAGATCAGAATGTGCCATTAGCCTGCATCTCAGGCAAGCAATATCACCACGGTTCCCACGGCTCGTCATGGAGATCAGACAGAAGTCAACAGTAACCTCAGAGGTGTGTAGGTGTAGAAAGGAAGAAAAACATCCTGCTACATAATCTCCCACCCACATAGAACAGTTGTTCAAATTCCATCACAAGTGTATTCATTAATGGTATTACTCAATAACTATAGCGCAAGAAAAGCCTTGACCATGATACAGTAGAACTACGCCCCAGGTCAAAACATGTGTTGCAGCCACAGGCTAAATTTATATCCGAGACGTCCATGGACATCGTGAGATGGCAGTTCCTGTTTAAAACCTTGTTTTAAAAGACTGCTGGTTAGAGAGCTCAAAGAGCTCTGACTATCTGAGCTGTGAGAGACACTGCATTTGTCCAGAGTTTAGTAGAGTGTCTACAGAGAAGAGCCTGTGGCTATAGCTGATGTAACAGCCAAAACAAGAAAAAGCCCCACAGCTTCACACACTCATATGTACACACACACACACACACACACACACACACACACACACACACACACACACACACACACACACACACACACACACACACACACACACACACACACACACACACACACACACACACACACACACACACACACACACACACACACACACACACACACACACACACACACACACACACACACACACACTTATACCAATCAGGAGCAAGGGAGAACAATGGAGAAAGACAGATAAGAAAGATAGAGAGAGCTGGAGAACAAGAAAGAAAACAGAGAGCGAGAACAAGAAAGAGTCAGAGATGGAGAGCGTACATCATTTAGTGGAGTTAGCAAGCTGTAAGCTGTGTTTCCCTCTCAGCCAAGTCTTTAACAAGCCTATAATGGCCCCTCTTAAAAGGAGGACTAGGATCTCCTCCAAAAATAACTGATTTTCAGTGGCCTGGTGGCTGGGCCCCCATGGGCAGTGGCCAAGTCCCCCCATCCCTCACTTACTGATCCACAGCCAGCCCTGGTGGTTGGCCTTACTCACACCTATTGTGATTGTCCACTGAACCACAAACAATAGCAGTTTATATCACAATAAAACACCTCAAGCTGGCATTAATTGGTTATAATAGCGAGGAATAATTGAGATAATTTCACACCTTGGTGTAAAAAGAGAGAATAGAAAAGAGGAGAAGATACAGAAAGACTGAGGGAGAAATAAATAAATAGGACATCTTTGTACACGTGGCTCTGTAAAAGCATCACCTTCTTAAAATCTAGAGTTCACACACCACCTCCTTCAAATCCAGATACATGCCAGACACACACCACCTCCTTCAAATCCAGATACATGCCAGACACACACCACCTCCTTCAAATCCAGATACATGCCAGACACACACCACCTCCTTCACATCCAGATACATGCCAGACACACACCACCTCCTTCACATCCAGATACATGCCAGACACACAGCCACCTCCTTCACATCCAGATACATGCCAGACACACGCCACCTCCTTCACATCCAGATACATGCCAGACACACACCACCTCCTTCACATCCAGATACATGCCAGACACACACCACCTCCTTCACATCCAGATACATGCCAGACACACACCACCTCCTTCACATCCAGATACATGCCAGACACACACCACCTCCTTCACATCCAGATACATGCCAGACACACACAAACTCCTCCACATCCAGATACATACCAGACACATACCAGACACACACCACCTCCTTCACATCCAGATACATGCCAGACACACACCACCTCCTTCAAATCCAGATACATGCCAGACACACACCACCTCCTTCACATCCAGATACATGCCAGACACACACCACCTCCTTCACATCCAGATACATGCCAGACACACACCACCTCCTTCAAATCCAGATACATGCCAGACACACACCACCTCCTTCACATCCAGATACATGCCAGACACACACCACCTCCTTCACATCCAGATACATGCCAGACACAGACACACCACCTCCTTCACATCCAGATACATGCCAGACACACACCACCTCCTTCACATCCAGATACATGCCAGACACACGCCACCTCCTTCACATCCAGATACATCACAGACACACACCACCTCCTTCACATCCAGATACATGCCAGACACACACCACCTCCTTCAAATCCAGATACATGCCAGACACACACCACCTCCTTCACATCCAGATACATGCCAGACACACACCGCCTCCTTCACATCCAGATACATGCCAGACACACACCACCTCCTTCACATCCAGATACATGCCAGACACACACCACCTCCTTCACATCCAGATACATGCCAGACACACACAAACTCCTTCACATCCAGATACATGCCAGACACACACCACCTCCTTCACATCCAGATACATGCCAGACACACACCACCTCCTTCACATCCAGATACATGCCAGACACACACCACCTCCTTCACATCCAGATACATGCCAGACACACACCACCTCCTTCAAATCCAGATACATGCCAGACACACACCACCTCCTTCACATCCAGATACATGCCAGACACACACCACCTCCTTCACATCCAGATACATGCCAGACACACACCACCTCCTTCACATCCAGATACATGCCAGACACACACAAACTCCTCCACATCCAGATACATGCCAGACACACACCACCTCCTTCACACCCAGATACATGCCAGACACACACCACCTCCTTCACATCCAGATACATGCCAGACACACACCACCTCCTTCACATCCAGATACATCACAGACACACACCACCTCCTTCACATCCAGATACATGCCAGACACACACAAACTCCTTCACATACAGATACGTCACAGACACACACCACCTCCTTCACATCCAGACATATCACTGACACAAACAACCTCCTTCACATCCAGATACATCACAGACACACAGACTCACACCACCTCCTTCACATCCAGACATATCACTGACACAAACAACCTCCTTCACATCCAGATACATGCCAGACACACGCAAACTCCTTCACATCCAGATACATGCCAGACACACACCACCTCCTTCACATCCAGATACATGCCAGACACACACCACCTCCTTCACATCCAGATACATGCCAGACACACACCACCTCCTTCACATCCAGATACATCACAGACACACACCACCTCCTTCACATCCAGATACATGCCAGACACACACAAACTCCTTCACATCCAGATACATGCCAGACACACACCACCTCCTTCACATCCAGATACATGCCAGACACACACAAACTCCTTCACATCCAGATACATGCCAGACACACACCACCTCCTTCACATCCAGATACATCACAGACACACACCACCTCCTTCACATCCAGATACATGCCAGACACACACAAACTCCTTCACATCCAGATACATGCCAGACACACACCACCTCCTTCACATCCAGATACATGCCAGACACACACAAACTCCTTCACATACAGATACGTCACTGACACAAACAACCTCCTTCACATCCAGATACATCACAGACACACAGACTCACACCACCTCCTTCACATCCAGATTCATCACAAAAACACACCACCTCCTTCACATCCAGATACATCACAGACACACACCGCCTCCTCACATCCAGATACATCACACAGAAACACACAATCTCCTTCACATCCAGATACATCACAGACACACACCATCCACATCACTTACAGATACATCACAGACACACACCATCCACATCACTTACAGATACATCACAGACACACACAACCGATTTCACATTCAAATACATCACAGACACACAGACACACACACCCTCCTTCAAATCCAAATACATCACAGACACATGCCACCTCCTTCACATCAAGATAAATCATTGACAAAAACAAACTCCTTCACATCCAGATACATCACAGACACACAGACACACACCACCTCCTTCACATCCAGATACATCACACAGAAACACACAATCTCCTTCACATCCAGATACATCACAGACACACACCATCCACATCAGTTACAGATACATCACAGACACACACAACCGATTTCACATTCAAATATATCACAGACACACAGTCTTGCCCTCCTTCAAATCCAAATACATCACAGACACATGCCACCTCCTTCACATCTAGATAAATAAATCACAGACCAACACCACCTCATTCACATCTAGATACATCACAGACACAATCCACCTCCTTCACATTCAAATACATCACAGACACACAGACACACACACCCTCTTTCACATCTAGATATAGTGGGGCAAAAAAGTATTTAGTCAGCCACCAATTGTGCAAGTTCTCCCACTTAAAAATATGAGAGAGGCCAGTAATTTAGGTATACTTCAACTATGACAGACAAAATTAGGGGGAAAAAATCCAGAAAATCTCGTTGTAGGATTTCTTCATGAATTTTTTTGCAAATCATGGAGGAAAATACGTATTTGGTCACCTACAAACAAGCAAGATTTCTGGCTCTCACAGACCTGTATCTTCTTCTTTAAGAGGCTCCTCTGTCCTCCACTCGTTACCTGTATTAATGGCACCTGTTTGTACTTGTTATCAGTATAAAAGACACCTGTCCACAACCTCAAACAGTCACACTCCAAACGTCACAATGGCCAAGACCAAAGAGCTGTCAAATGACACCAGAAACAAAATTGTAGACCTGCACCAGGCTGGGAAAAATTAATCTGCAATAGGTAAGCAGCTTGGTTTGAAGAAATCAACTGTGGGAGCAATTATTAGGGAATAGAAGACATACAAGACAACTGACAATCTCCCTCGATCTGGGGCTCCATGCAAGATCTCACCCAGTGGGGTCAAAATGATCACAAGAACGGTGAGCAAAAATCCCAGAACCACACGGAGGGACCTAGTGAATGACCTGCAGAGAGCTGGGACCAAAGTAACAAAGCCTACCATCAGTAACACACTACGCCACCAGGGACTCAAATCCTGCAGTGCCAGACGTGTCCTCCTGCTTAAGCCAGTACATGTCCAGGCCCGTCTGTAGTTTGCTAGAGAGCATTTGGATGATCCAGAAGAAGATTGGGAGAATGTCATATGGTCAGATGAAACCAAAATATAACTTTTTGGTAAAAACTCAACTCGTTGTGTTTGGAGGACAAAGAATGCTGAGTTGCATCCAAAGAACACCATACCTACTGTGAAGCATGGGGGTGGAAACATCATGCTTTGGAGCTGTTTTTCTGCAAAGGGACCAGGACGACTGATCCGTGTAAAGGAAAGAATGAATGGGGCCATGTATCGTGAGATTTTGAGTGAAAACATCCTTCCATCAGCAAGGGCATTGAAGATGAAACGTGGCTGGGTCTTTAAGCATGACAATGATCCCAAACACACCGCCCGGGCAACGAAGTAGTGCCTTCGTTAGAAGCATTTCAATGTCCTGGAGTGGCCTAGCCAGTCTCCAGATCTCAACCCCATAGAAAATCTTTGGAGGGAGTTGAAAGGCTGTGTTGCCCAGCAACAGCGCCAAAACTTCACTGCTCTGGAGGAGATCTGCATAGAGGAATGGGCCAAAATACCAGCAACAGTGTGTGAAAACCTTGTGAAGACTTACGGAAAACGTTTGACCTCTGTCATTGCCAACAAAGGGTATATAACAAAGTATTGAGATAAACTTTTGTTATTGACCAAACACTTATTTTCCACCATAATTTGCAAATAAATTGATTTAAAATCCTACAGTGTGATTTTCTGGATTTTTTTTCTCATTTTGTATGTCATAGTTGAAGTGTACCTAATGATGAAAATTACAGGCCTCTCTCATCTTTTCAAGTGGGAGAACATGCACAATTGGTGGCTGACTAAATACTTTTTTGCCCCACTGTACATCACAGACAAACACCATCTGCTTCACATCCAGATACGTCTCAGACACACTCCCTATCCTTCATCACTGACACGTACAAACTCATTCTCAACCAGATACATCACAGACCCACTCCCTATCCTTCATCACTGACACGTACAAACTCATTCTCAACCAGATACATAACAGACCCACTCCCTATCCTTCATCACTGACACGTACAAACTCATTCTCAACCAGATACATAACAGACCCACTCCCTATCCTTCATCACTGACACGTACAAACTCATTCTCAACCAGATACATCACAGACCCACTCCCTATCCTTCATCACTGACACGTACAAACTCATTCTCAACCAGATACATAACAGACCCACTCCCTATCCTTCATCACTGACACGTACAAACTCATTCTCAACCAGATACATAACAGACCCACTCCCTATCCTTCATCACTGACACGTACAAACTCATTCTCAACCAGATACATAACAGACACACTCCCTATCCTTCACATCCAGATACGTCTCAGACACACTCCCTATCCTTCATCACTGACACGTACAAACTCATTCTCAACCAGATACATCACAGACCCACTCCCTATCCTTCATCACTGACACGTACAAACTCATTCTCAACCAGATACATAACAGACACACTCCCTATCCTTCACATGACACGTACAGATCATTCTCAGACACAGACC
This sequence comes from Oncorhynchus keta, assembly GCF_023373465.1. Classification (NCBI taxonomy): domain Eukaryota; kingdom Metazoa; phylum Chordata; class Actinopteri; order Salmoniformes; family Salmonidae; genus Oncorhynchus; species Oncorhynchus keta. Next base: position 20,199,423 of record NC_068447.1, on the reverse strand, counting down.
CCTCCCTATCCTTCATCACTGACACGTACAAACTCATTCTCAACCAGATACATCACAGACACACTCCCTATCCTTCATCACTGACAGACAAACTCATTCTCAACCAGATACATAACAGACACACTCCCTATCCTTCATCACTGACACGTACAAACTCATTCTCAACCAGATACATCACAGACCCACTCCCTATCCTTCATCACTGACACGTACAAACTCATTCTCAACCAGATACATAACAGACACACTCCCTATCCTTCACATCCAGATACATCAGACACACTCCCTATCCTTCATCACTGATACGTACAAACTCATTCTCAACCAGATACATCACAGACCCATTCCCAATCCAGATCACTGACAGACAAACTCATTCTCAACCAGATACATAACAGACCCACTCCCTATCCTTCATCACTGACACGTACAAACTCATTCTCAACCAGATACATCACAGACCCACTCCCTATCCTTCATCACTGACACGTACAAACTCATTCTCAACCAGATACATAACAGACACACTCCCTATCCTTCACATCCAGATACGTCTCAGACACACTCCCTATCCTTCACATCCAGATACATCACAGACCCACTCCCTATCCTTCATCACTGACACGTACAAACTCATTCTCAACCAGATACATAACAGACCCACTCCCTATCCTTCATCACTGACACGTACAAACTCATTCTCAACCAGATACATAACAGACCCACTCCCTATCCTTCATCACTGACACGTACAAACTCATTCTCAACCAGATACATAACAGACCCACTCCCTATCCTTCATCACTGACACGTACAAACTCATTCTCAACCAGATACATAACAGACCCACTCCCTATCCTTCATCACTGACACGTACAAACTCATTCTCAACCAGATACATAACAGACCCACTCCCTATCCTTCATCACTGACACGTACAAACTCATTCTCAACCAGATACATAACAGACCCACTCCCTATCCTTCATCACTGACACGTACAAACTCATTCTCAACCAGATACATCACAGACACACTCCCTATCCTTCATCACTGACACGTACAAACTCATTCTCAACCAGATACATAACAGACCCACTCCCTATCCTTCATCACTGACACGTACAAACTCATTCTCAACCAGATACATAACAGACCCCACTCCCTATCCTTCATCACTGACACGTACAAACTCATTCTCAACCAGATACATCACAGACACACTCCCTATCCTTCATCACTGACACGTACAAACTCATTCTCAACCAGATACATAACAGACCCACTCCCTATCCTTCATCACTGACACGTACAAACTCATTCTCAACCAGATACATAACAGACCCACTCCCTATCCTTCATCACTGACACGTACAAACTCATTCTCAACCAGATACATAACAGACCCACTCCCTATCCTTCATCACTGACACGTACAAACTCATTCTCAACCAGATACATAACAGACCCACTCCCTATCCTTCATCACTGACACGTACAAACTCATTCTCAACCAGATACATCACAGACCCACTCCCTATCCTTCATCACTGACACGTACAAACTCATTCTCAACCAGATACATAACAGACCCCACTCCCTATCCTTCATCACTGACACGTACAAACTCATTCTCAACCAGATACATCACAGACCCACTCCCTATCCTTCATCACTGACACGTACAAACTCATTCTCAACCAGATACATAACAGACCCACTCCCTATCCTTCATCACTGACACGTACAAACTCATTCTCAACCAGATACATAACAGACCCACTCCCTATCCTTCATCACTGACACGTACAAACTCATTCTCAACCAGATACATCACAGACCCACTCCCTATCCTTCATCACTGACACGTACAAACTCATTCTCAACCAGATACATCACAGACCCACTCCCTATCCTTCACATCCAGATACATCACAGACACACACCACTTCCTTCACATCCAGATACATCACAGACACACAGACACACACACCCTCCTTCAAATCCATATACATCACAGACACACACCAGCTCCTTCACATACAAATACATCACAGACACACATCACCTCCTTCACATCCATATACATCACAGACACACACCATCCTCATAACATCAAGATACATCACAGACACACAGACACACACCACCTCCTTCACATCCAGACACATCACAGACACACACCATCCACATAACATCAAGATACATCACAGACACACACCACCTCCTTCCCATCCAGATACATCACAGACACACACCACCTCCTTCACATCCAGACACATCACAGACACACACCATCCACATAACATCAAGATACATCACAGACACACACCACCTCCTTCACATCCAGATACATCACACAGAAACACACCACCTCCTTCACATCCAGATACACCACAGACACACACCATCCACATAACATCAAGATACATCACAGACACATAGACACACACCACCTCCTTCACATCCAGATACATCACACAGAAACACACAACCTCCTTCACATCCAGATATACCACAGACACACACCACCTCCTTCACATCCAGATACACCACAGACATACACCACCTCCTTCACATCCAGATACATCACAGACACACACCACCTCCTTCACATCAAGATGCATCACAGACACACAGACACACACCACCTCCTTCACATCAAGATACATCACAGACACACACCACCTCCTTCACATCCAGATACATCACACAGAAACACACCACCTCCTTCACATCCAGATACACCACAGACACACACTACCTCTTTCACATAGAAATGCATCACAGACACACAGACACACACCACCTCCTTCACATCCAGATACATCACAGACACACACCACCTCCTTCACATCCAGATACATCACAGACACACACCACCTCCTTCACATCCAGATACATCACAGACACACACCACCTCCTTCACATCCAGATACATCACAGACACACACCACCTCCTTCACATCCAGATACATCACAGACACACACCACCTCCTTCACATCCAGATACATCACAGACACACACAATCTCCACAATCATAGATACACATACCACCAACAACCACTACAACAACAACGATAATGTGCCTATGTGACTGGCATTGATAGCAGATCATAGTAGATGATTTGAAGACGCGTAAAAAATAAACCATTCGTCAGTAAGCCATGTTTTGCCGACAAGCTTTATTGACAATGATAATAACAGTCTCCAGATTATTCCAACAAATGACCCCTTCCAACCCTGCGACCATAGAACCCTGTCTTCCTCCCACCCCACTCTCTTTCCCTCCTCCCTTCTAACCTCTTTCTCTCTTCTCTGGTGAAGGGTTGAAAGAGACCAGGCCTTGCCTGTATAATAATTGCCACTTTATTGTCATATCACATTCATATCTGCAGTGTATGCCTGGCAGGCAGGACCAATGGCAGAACAGACAATAGACGGCTAAATGTAGCCCTGAGAGCAGGACTGATAACCACTGCACAGCACAGCTCAGCCAATACAACCAATCATCCACTCTAATCTCCTTCTGCAAGATTTAAACACTTCCCCCAGACACTCCACTTTATATACTGCCGTTTTAGGACATAAAGTTAGATTATTTTTTTATTGAATCACTTTATATTCTGAAATATCTATGATTAAACACAACACACCTAAATCAAATAAATTAATTTGTAAAATGGCTGCTATGTCATGATACAGCATTCACATCCACTCAAGTCCAACAAGCTACAGTACATACTGTGCATATTTAGCAATTTATTAATCAAGCCTTCATACATGTATCATTACAAGCAGGTGCATTGCTGTAAAAACAAATCAATAGAACTATAGCCAAGCATAACTCATGGTTAAAGTCATTTATCTAAAACTATACATCAGTTCAAATTCAATCAATTACAATGACAAATTTGGCTCGGTACCGGTACCCCCTGTATATAGCCTCGTTATTGCTATTTTATTGTTAACTTTTTTATTTCTTACTTTAGTTTATTTTGTAAAAAACTGCATCGTTGGTTCTGGGCTTGTAAATAAGCATTTCCCGATAAGGTCTATTCGGCGCATGTGACAAATAAAATGTGATTTGATTTGATTAGTGCAACCTAATTTTCTTATTTACATAAATTACATGATTTCCGTTGCACTGACTTGTATTGTGACCTCGTGTGCCCGTAACTCCTCAGAGTTTTGCCTGTTTCTTTATGGAGGTCCTCGTATTCCCTGGAGACAGTCTGCAGTAGCACAAGTGGTATAGTGTGAGGAGAAGACATGGAGATGACACTGCAAAAAGACATCCATCTCCCTGTTTCTCCTGTTTCTCTTGCTCTGCAGCAGGTCCAACTAGAGATTCTGTAGGAAATAGAGGAAAACAATCACATATTATTATCACATATGATGA
>NC_068447.1:20110021-20192521 GCF_023373465.1 Oncorhynchus keta | reverse complement strand
TTCAACCCAGCCCTAAAACACTGGACACAAAATTATGGATTTTGTAATGCATTTCAAAGGATGAAGTGCATTGCTATTCAGTGACATTATTTGTGCATTAAAGTAACTACAGGCCAACCACAGAGCAGAGATATGGGAGCCTACACCACTAAACTGAACTAGCTATGTATCCATTCGATGTTGGGCTACCTTGAAAGTATAGATATTTATGAATCATTTATTTGAAGAAAAATATTGCTAAACGTTGTTTTTGTTAGTAGATCGATTAGCGGGTCTACCAGTCGTTTTGTTGAACTAATCATTAGTAGCCAAATATAAAAAGGTATTTTTATATTTTTCTCCTTAATGGCACCGTTTTAATGTATATGAAGTCAATCACTTATTTGAAGCATGACCGGTGTCGGACTGAATATTAATTTATTTGGACTTTGATTGTGTATTCCATTTGTATGTATTTATTGTGTTTTATTTAGGATCTAAGTTACAATTACAGTTACATTTTTTAAATATGTACACGTCGATTCCATTTCAACCATTTCTTGTATGGTCATGAATCACTATTTCCCCGTGCAATGTGCTTACCCGTGGCCACGTGGACAAAGAGCGCAGTCAGAGTTTAGTTATAAATAACCCAACTTGATCCACATTCCAGCAACTTTCCCTTTCTCTCCACTAACAAGTCTAAACGTTGGCATGTCGAGTTTTGCGTGAGTTGAGGACCGCGTGTGTGTGTGTGTGTGTGTGTGTGTGTGTGTGTGTGTGTGTGTGTGTGTGTGTGTGTGTGTGTGTGTGTGTGTGTGTGTGTGTGTGTGTGTGTGTGTTGTGTGTGTGTGTGTGTGTGTGTGTGGGATGGGGTTCCACTGGTGTGCACGGTTTGACCAAGTGTTTGTTATATCGCCGATTCCATTTAAACCATTTCTCATTGGCGGGGAGAGAGAGTGAGTGAGTGAGGCCGGGCCCCTTGCATTGAAATCACAGGCCGCCTACGTGATCGTGGAGGACAGCTTACAAGGCCCCTTGCATTGTTCACTGCGAACAATGAATTCTTTTGTGAAGGTGTTTCTCTTTCGATTCCCAGACAATACTTAAGGGCCATTCTAGCCGTTACACTTATGAAATTTTCGCAAAATAATACCTATCCATATATACCTCTCCAAACAAGTAGGCTACAGGGGAGTGTATAGGTTACGAAAAACAGGTTTCTATAAAAAGGTGTGTTCATTTTGTAACGCTTTTTTTGGTGGAATAAGCGGACGTAATAGACCTCCGTCACTAAAACATGTTTGTTGTCTTACATTCAATGTATATGTTTTTAATGATTTGACAGTGCTTTAATTATGGAAGAAAATATAACATGACTGATTGTATTTTTCGATTATATTTACAATAACTCAGCACAAGCCATCACATTGTTTAAGCACTGAAATGTACATCTGAATTAAGTGTCCTATGATTACACATACAGAAGACTGTAACTCAACACATATAAATAATCAACATGTATAAAGTATTTCGGATTGTCAGATGAATGAATATGATGTTAGACCTGGGTATGCTCTCTCTGTATCGGTCTATAGCCTAGGTCAGCGGTAGGCAACTCGATTCAGCTGCGGGACGATTTTTGTCGGAGTGGATGTTTAGGTGGCCTGAACATAATTATACTAATTTGTACACTGCAAATTGACCCCAAATTAGCCTTGAAAATAACAACATATTTCCTAAATTAAACACATTTTTTGCTGAGTTCTTGGTGATTTTATATACTTTTTTTTTTACAACATTTGAAAAAAATAGTAGTTCATTTTACTCAAAACGTTTGGGGGGGGGGGAACAAAAAATATCCCTCGTGAAACAGTTTTGGCACGGGGCCGCCTGCTGCCTACCCCTGGCCTATAGGTTGACTATGAGGGACTATAGACTGTGCATAAAGAGCTTTTCAGCGGTGTCCTGCCCACTAGGCCGTAACGATGACCTCTCCCTCCCCTGGTTGAATAGGCCCATAAGCAGGGACCCAGCTGTGCCTATCCGGGCCTTCAACAGAATTTCGGAAATCGGTATGATTTCCCTGGGAAAGTAACCTCCAAGAGAACTTCAACATGGCGTCCACATTTAGTTGATGGTTTTCTTTGGAATATTAAGTAGGCCTATAGAGCTAAATGTCACTGAACATATCGTCTAGCTATAGGCCTATAATAAATAGGTCTAAAACAAAATTGATAGGCTATTACAATTATTTGTAATAAGTAGCATGTGTTAAGTATTAATATTATTATTATTAAACTATTTTTGTCGTTAACATAATTAATATTTTTCCAACATGTATTTGTTTATCGTGTGATAGGCCAATGGCTATGCCATACCCTACTGTTAAGAGAGAAGTGTGGACGCGCATATTAGAGAAACATACTATGTCTAGGCCTTTTATATATTTTCGATTTTTATCAAATCGACCCTCAAAGATCCGTTTTTGTGTAGAAACGACTTTGTGTTCACGTGTGAAACGCAGCAGCGGGTGCACAATGCTGTGCGTTGTGCGCAGAGAAACCAAAACGTGCGTATGGTATTATCTTACATCATTTGCCTTACTCTATCCTGAGAGAAGCATGGAAGAGAAATGGCGACCATGCGTTTGGACCGGTGAATTCTCACATTGTCCACGAGGCTCTAAACAAGGAGAAATACACTTCTAAACATGTAGGCCTACTACATGTTGATGTTGGCCCAGGCATATTATTCCTGTTCGATAACTTTAAGTGATATTCTATGAACGGTTAGACCATAGCATTTTACATTTTACATTTATTTAAACATGCATCTCAGTTTAAAGAATCCATATTGGATTTCACTGTAATGCTAAATCCAAGTTGTTCCATCTGTCTATTGGACTGATGAAACCGTGTGTCGTGTTTGTAACCTCAAACACAACAAAGCAATAAAGACTCGCAGTCAGAGCAGTAGGCCAGACATTACACATTGGATACCAACAAACAGCTCAACCACAAAGCGGGCATCGCCTACACAGCCACTCACTATCCAAAGCGGTAACATACTCTGCGTATCTACCCATACTGCCGAACAAAAAACTAAAGTCAGAAAGAGTGTGTGTGTGTGAGGTGGGGGGCATACAATATACAACCCATTTTCCATCTGAATCTTAAATTTATGGGATAAATACCCAATTTAGGCCTACTTCAACACACGCGCGTCCTATATTTCAAACCCATGATGGCACTTTCCCAGTGTACCCCCAAAGAACTGGGGCCGCCGCGCGCACAACTGGTGCCGACTCCACTCTCTCTTTTGTAGGGGCTATTGTGGGGGCTGCGTGTTGGGATTGGGGGTGTAATGAGGGGGCTGCGACCCCCCGATGGGGTGCATTTGCTATCCAAAGACCGTTAGACAGAGGCTGAATGAATGAGGACTGAAAGTCATTGTAATGCATCGGGACAACTCCCCTTCATTCAGCTTGAGATGTGGAAGCCGCTCAGCCAAGCAGCGAGGGAGAGAAGAGGGGAAAGAAAACTTACCCGGACACATTTATTTGCCGCTGTCCCTCTCTTTTCCCGACAGACAACAAGTGTTTTTTCAGACCGTCAAAAAAAGTGAACTGTTTTTCTTTCTAGAGAGGCTATATGGCGATAGATCGCCTCTGAATGCAAAGAAGACCGCCAAAGGGAGCCGTGAAGGATTGTTGGAGGGGCCATTATGTGTAAGAAAAGGAGAAGTCTGTGCCGACCTTGATTGAAGCCGTCTTGTTTTTAAGGACATAATTGCTTTCCCCTATAGGCCTAGCCAATAGGCTAATGATTTGTTTTGTTATTATTCTCGATACCGTCTTTTCCCAAGCATTGGTAGAAATGTAGCTTTTGAATAAGATGAAACAGGAGAGGAAATTCAGACACAAAACTGCAACAGAACAGGAATTGCATTAGTGGACTTAAAATGTCATTTATATAGCCTATGCCGATTCCGATGGGGCTCGTGGCTGAATCAGTATAGGCTTAAATAGATCATTAACAACATTCATTTGAAAAGACTGCATTTGCGAATCTATCGATAATTGAGGGTAAAGCGGGTAAAGCGACGCGGTTTTTATAATAACCATCTCTGACGTTTCTCCCTCTCCATCTCTTTGTTCAATCGACAGTGGGTGGTATGTGAGAGAGAACCTGAGAGATAGACGGGGGGTGGTATGTGAGAGAGAACCTGAGAGATAGACGGGGGGTGGTATGTGAGAGAGAACCTGAGAGATAGACGGGGGTGGTATGTGAGAGAGAACCTGAGAGATAGACGGGGGGTGGTATGTGAGAGAGAACCTGAGAGATAGACGGGGGGTGGTATGTGAGAGAGAACCTGAGAGATAGACGGGGGGTGGTATGTGAGAGAGAACCTGAGAGATAGACGGGGGGTGGTATGTGAGAGAGAACCTGAGAGATAGACGGGGGGTGGTATGTGAGAGAGAACCTGAGAGATAGACGGGGGGTGCATTTGAATACACCGTGTGACATTTTCTTCCGGGATTGCAATCAATACAGACCAGGGGAATTTAATTCAGTGCACTATAAATTTAAATGTAAACGTATTCGGCTTTGTTAAAACGAAATTACATTCGAATAGTTAACACCAAATTGTGTTGTTATGCAATAGCATGAAGCTATAGCCTACACTCAGACGCTAGTCTATAGTATTTCTAATAATTGCATTATTTTCTATCAGATATTATCATAAGAGGTAACGTGGAGGTGGGGATACATTATTTTATATCAGATATTATCATAAGAGGTAACGTGGAGGTGGGGATACATTATTTTCTATCAGATATTATCATAAGAGGTAACGTGGAGGTGGGGATACATTATTTTCAATTGCATTCAGACAGTGGTTTTCAAATTGGGCCCAAATGTTTATATCGTTGGCCTATATGTTTAGATGGGCCTATTACTCTGCTAATATCTAGGCCCATACAAACAAGACGCTTAAATTGCTGTGTGTGTGTATGTAGCCTATGCGTGTGTGTGTGTGTGTGTTACTACCGTATAATCAAAACAAACAACACACAGCCTTATATTAAGGGCAGTAGAATTCGTACCTACATTCGTAAAGTCGAAGCCCTAAAGAAGCCTTTATATTCATACACTGTTTTAACTCCAATATAGTTTTACTCCAAACGACATAAACAGCAGGTGTAATATTCAGTCATGTTATTTTTCCTCTTTAAATATCATATTAATAGACTAGCATAAACCTGTTGTCATACATGACATGCCACTCGACTAATAATTATTAAGAAAGGGGTCTACATTAAGTATAGACAGACCAATGTTAACCCCAGTATTATGGTAACATAACAATTAAAGAAGAGGTAACATGTACATTCACTTCAGTATACATTTGAATCCAATCCAACAATAAACGTATATCAAGGGTTAGTATGTGGATATCGGGCTATTGTGCAAAATGAATCGAACGTGGTGCCATTGGTGCCATTGAAGTGTCGAAGAAAAAAGAGTAGCCGTTCTACCCTTGCTGACCATAGATTTATTTATTTCACAAGTACATGTGTGTGATGTTGTCAACCTATCAGGTTTAGGTAGATGAATACAAAGGAACAGAGACTGGATGGCCAACACCTTATTGAACCTAAAACACAAACCATACGTTAAGGCTATACAATATGGAATAGTTCCTTATTCATGCCCCTCATTTAACTTCAGGCGTATTCCCTGTTTGATCTACAAAAGAGCAATTCAAATGTACGTTAAACGCCACAGAGATATGCGTAAAATAGACTATAATTGTTTAAATACAATGATCATGGTAAATGTCTCAAATCGAAAACCTGCATGAGGGTTGATAGGACAACGTTGTGAGTGTTTTCTAATGCAGTAGATTAACATAGGCTTAGATGGGAAAGCAACCTAGGCCTATGCGTCGGGGACGTAATCACTGTGTATTATGTAGGCAGGCTATGTGCTAAGGCATGACGCCGTGCAGAATGTCAGCCGCGCGGTTTCAAGGACATTCTCGCTGATGAGGATTTGTTTAATGGGGGGAGAAAATTTGGGCCCGGGCCATGACGTCATTGTGTGCGGATGTAATCCTCTTGCGCTGAGCCCAATCAGCAGAGGCTCGCGATTGTCTGGGATGGGAAAGCAGAGGCGCGCTCTAATCCGCGAGAGTGGTGGATCAGAGAGCCCGCGAGAGAGACAGACGCTTGCATCCAGTGTTTCTGTGCAGTGCGGAGGAACCGCCAGATGAAAAGGGAACAGAAAGAGAGAGAACGGGTTCCAGTCCTTTATATACACCGACGGAGTGCGCGACTTACCGGGGAGAGAAGACACCGATGGCGCGCAAGGGGTTCCATTGTATTTTTGATTTTTTTTTTAATGAAGAAGAAAATAAATCTAGGAATTTTCAGAGACGTGAAGAAAATAGCTTTCTTGTTATCCAAGATTGTCAAATAGGGGATAGCGATTTTACTCCTGTGGCCAAAATGCTTTAAGAGACATATGTAATCATACAGGCCTGATATAGCCTGTCAACAGAATGCGAGGGAAGAGCCATCCACTGTTTCAGCGGAGGGCGTTTGTAACGGACAAAAGGAGGAACTGCATCTCAGCTATGCTTCGGAGCGCATTCCTATTTCCTACTCAGCACAATGGGATGTATATCATTTGAACCAAATAGCTACTCTGTGACAGACCATCCGATTGTGTTTCTCAATGAGGACAAGCCATGGGCTGCTTTGAGAACATGCGTTTTGTATTTGTTTGTTTTTTGATAGACAAAGAAATGTTGTTTTGAACATGGGCACCCTTCGACGTATGCGTAAAGGCGCGCAGCTGCAAAGAAAACTAGAGCATAGGCTAAAATGTCATAGAGCTATTACGTTTTATGACAGACGAATAGCACTATCCAGTCTGCAGCAGTGTAAAGAGTCGGTGTTTCGCTTTTGACTTTGTTAGTGTGTGCATATACATGCTATAGTGCAATGTGATGAAGGTGCGTTTAAACTCAGAATATGATAGCACTGATTATTGCGTAAGATTTCAATCACATAACCTGTTTATTTAGTTTGGTCAGAAACATGCATCATTTTTTACAGTGGTCGGTGTGTGTTTGTTTGTGCGTACATATCCGAGTGTTTGGCGCGCTATGATCTCAGTCCAAGTTTTGCATGTCCTCTTTGAGAGCTCGTGTCTTGAGTTGTTCCTTTGGGTGCGGGCGGAGTTGGGTGTCAAATAGGGTTAGGGATTCGACATTGCAGTGCTCGCATCCATGGGGGGTGACCAGTGCTTGTATCCGTGCTGGGGCGCGCGTCATCAGGAAGGGTTATCACTCTGCGTGTTCACAGCGGACCTTGATTTAATGTCCATACAATTAAGGCACGCGGTGAATGCCAAGAGAGGAATCTACACAGCATCGTGTTCATTGATATAGGCATTCAATCTACCCCCATTACGCGCTGAAGACAGAAACGAAACCTTTTCACATTCATACTGACCATAAATATCATATTTGCGTTGAGATGACAGGGTGTGTTTTGGATGACAGGGTGTGTGTGTGCGTGTGCATGTGTGCGTGCGTGTTCACTCTTCTGAGTGCATGCGCAATGCGTAAAGTAGTGGGTGGTTTTGGTGGCTTCTGGCTCTTAGAAAATTCATAGATTTTATATCTACATCCAAACCAGATCTGCGTTTAGTTTATTACTAGACTGAATGAGAAACCAGACCTATTACATCTGACCTCCAGTCAAATAATGAGTAGGTACATTTCAATGAACGTAACAGGTATGTATGTTCCTTGGCTAAGCAAGGCCCTGTGGTCATGAAACATCGATGTAACCTCAACCATTTCTATGCGTTTCAACACAGCTGTCATGTGAATGTCGGAGATCAATGAAATACTAGTTGGATAAATATGAGGGCAATATCCAAAATTGCATGTACACCCGAGAAAATGTCACTTATTTTGGATACATTCAGAACTAGGCTACTAGAACCACCTTCATAATCATAATATGATCAAATATCCCACTGGGCACAGACGTCCTTTCAACGTCGAGTTGTCAACTAACATGAATTCAACGTGAAATCAACAAAAAATGTCACATTGTCATTGAATAGGTGAAAAGTTAGAAAAAATACAAAATTCTCTTAAGTTGATGACGTTTTTTGTTGTTGTTGAAATGACGTGGAAACAACGTTTATTCAACCCGTTTTTGCACAGTGGAATAGGTCTAATTGAGTCTAGGTGATTTAATGGTTTTGGACTGAATTATGAATTCGATCATTTAAATTAGAGAAATATAATTACAATATCAAGGCTAGGCTATCTCGCTTCCATGGCACCACTAAAGGAGGCCTATTGCGCAATACACCAGCTAGGCCTATATTCAAACGAGATAACTCATGGTATAATTGAAATAGATCGATTTTTCCAACTGAAACAAGTAGCCTCTAGGCTAATCGAAACGCAATGTGGCAAAGGCGCCATCCTGCCATATCCAGCAGTCTGCGTCACAAGCCGGAGACATGAATTATAATAACAAAATTGTTCCCTCTAAAGATGTTTTCAACTATACTCTGCATATAAATATAGGTAGCCTGCAAAGTTAGCATGTGTGTGGATCTAGAGCTATAAATAGCATTTCATCAAATATATTTTAAGTTTAGTCTGGTAAAAATGCCTACAAATGAGCTGTCAAAGACAGGCAACAGTGACCATAACTGATTAATTGTACTATTTCTGAGTCTCTTAGAACGTTGCCTTGCATTTCATGTCGCCTATAACTATCCATAGGCTAAGCCTTCATGTCATGAGATATTGCTATTCGTTTAGGCAACTTTTTTGTTTAGAAATTCTTGACAAAGTCCCCAAATATTACACAAATAGCCCAACTGACAACAAATAAATGAAGTGAATTAAAATGACAGATATTGTCCTAGACTTCCCGAGGCCTGAATGGTCAGGTCACCATCATTACGCCTTGTCATGAGTTAAAGAGTCAATGCCACCTATAGGAACCATGTTAACAATGCATCACTGGCTTGTTGTACAAATGCTAGTAGCCTAGTCCATTCAAATGCAGCCTATATAAAAAAGGTTTTGCTGTAAAACAATAGCCTACAAAACAACATCAAATATACCATTATACATTTGCAGCAGGCAAAATAGTCCATTTTTAGACTGAATATCATATATAGCATAATCATGTTTGATGGAGCCGATAAATCAGAGGATACATATAATTTGAAGGTTTCTGAATTATTGAAAGAGTATAGTCGAGATCTCTCAGGTAAGTGGTTGTTAAGGAAATTAATTCTGATAAAAAATGCCAGACATTTTTTAACAATGTCACATTTTTGAAACTATTTTCAATGCTTGGCCTGGGTAGCATACACTTGGAATGTTGTGTACAATATAACCAATACATAAATGCTGAGGGTGCATGTATTATTTCATTGTCGGTGATTTTGGGAAAGGGGAAAGGTTCCAGAGAAATGTTTATGTGAAATAGGCCTACCGGTATAAAGGTTATATGTGCCAACGATTCGAGGAACACAAGACATTAGGCATATCTGTTAAAAAAGCTACCTCTAGATAGATCCCGTAGTAGGGATGCCTGTAACAAATTGAGATGGACTCTGCCTATTAGTTCCTCATTAGTGAGGCCTATTCAGGACCACGGAGAGTTCCCGTCAGGTTGCATGGATGAATTAAGAACTATAACGTTGACAATAGACATAGCCTACCTTTAGGCCTAACATCCTCAAAGGGCTTATAAACATTTATTCCGTTTTGGTAGTTCAGTTCGGCCTATATATTATACCTTATGACAGCTAGGAGACTTAGACCGACTTAGTCCCTGCGCTGCCCAGGCATCATAGGCCATCGACGAGTCCTCTCCATTTACTCTGTTCTGGGCTGAACCTCGTTCCATGCCTGTGTTCCTGTTCTAGAAAGCAGTAGAAGCCTTGTTTTAAATTCATTCACGTACGCATGTAGGCCGGTCTATTGCCAACCAAATAAATCTATATACATTTAAATTTCACAGTTGAAGATACTTTTAACTTTCAATATATTTGAAATTTTTATTTTACTTATATTGTGGGTCTACTGATATATTCAAAATAGCGAATTCGTCATCTGTGGAAATGTAGGCCGATTTGTTTATAGTCTAATAATAGCTACTGTCCCGGACAAGGGAGTTACTACCACGTGCTCTGCACCTTTTCTCGCTCTAGTCTAGTCAAATTGTCTTCATATGCTTCTATATCGGCATGTTATAACGTAGACATAGACCTAGACTATGGCATAGTTGTCCAACAAGACATTATAATCGTCAGACAAAATCATCACCCAGCTGATTTCAATTCAATATAACATACAGGTAACTTCCAAAATAAAAGCAACACCAACATAAAGTGTGTTAATAGGGTGTTGGGCCACCACGAGCCACCAGAACAACTTCAATGCACCTTGGCATAGATTCTACAAATGTCTGGAACTCTATTGGAGGGATGCGACACCATTCTACAAAGAGAAATTTCATAATTTGGTTTTCTGTTGATAGCTTTGACTATGTACAGACTCAGTGAGCATAGCCTTGCCATTGAGAAAGACCGCCATAGGCAGACATGGCTCTCAAGAGAAGACAGGCTATGTGCACACTGCCCACAAAATGAGGTGGAAACTGAGCTGCAATTCCTAACCTCCTGTCCAATGTATAACCATATTAGAGATACATATTTCCCTCAGATTACACAGATCTACAAAGAATTCGAAAACAAACCCAATTTTGATAAACTCCCAAACAAACACCATTGTAAATACAACCCATATTTATGCTTATTTATTTTCCTTTGTGTACCCTTAACCATTTGTACATTGTTACAACACTGTATATATACGTAATATGATATTTGTAATGTCTTTATTGTTTTGAAACTATTTACTGTTTACTGTTAATTTTTATTGTTTATTTCACTTTTGTATATTATCTACCTCACTTGCTTTGGCAATGTTAACACGTTTCCCATGCCAATAAAGCCCATTGAATTGAATTGGTGGTGGGAAACACTGTCTTGGCTCCAGAATCTCCCATGGGCCTAAGTGTTAAATTGGGTTGAGATCTGGTGACTGAGATGGCCATGGCATATGGTTTACATCATTTTCATGCTCATCAAACCATTCAGTGACCACTTGTGCCCTGTGGATGGGGGCATTGTCATCCATCCTATGGGGCTTAGCCATGGTAGCTTGCCGACCATTTTTTATCCATGACCCTAACCACGATGGAACGTTAATTGCTTAATTATCTCAGAAACCACACCTGTGTGGAAGCACCTGCTTTCAATTTACTTTGTATCCCTCATTTACTCAAGTGCTTCCATTATTTTGGCAGTTACATGTATGTGTGTGGGTCAGGTTTCAAAAGGGGGGATCAGAGACGGATTCTATAATCCTCTTTTTTTCTATCGGGATTATATCAATCTGTCCGTTTTTGAGCTGTTTTTTCAGAAAATAATAGGATCATTCTGATCCAGCTACCACAATATCACAGAATCCAGATTTTCAGTGCTTTGAACAGGGCTCCCTCCACCTTACCATCTATTGGACAGGTTGTGGTACTACTTCTACACTGTCATAGGGAAACAGAAAGGAGTAAACGACAGTGAACAAAAATATAAACACAACATGTAAAGTGTTTCATGAGCTGAAATAAAAAAAAATGTTTTTTCCATATGCACAAAAAGCTTATTTCTCTCAAATTTTGTGCACACATTTGTTTACATCCCTGTTAGTGAGCATTTGTCCTTTGCCAAGATTTTCCATCCACCTGACTGGTGTGGCATATCAAGATGATTATTAAACAGCATGATCATTACACAGGTGCACCTTGTGCTGGGGACAATAAAAGGCCACTATAAAATGTGTAGTTTTGTCACACAGCACAATCCCACAGATGTCTCAAGTTTTGAGGGACAATTCAATTGGCATGCTGATTGCAATAATGTCCACCAGAGCTGTCGCCAGATATTTTAATGTTAATTTCTCTACCATAAGCCACCTCCAATGTTGTTTTAGAGAATTTGACAGAATGTCCAACCAGTCTCACAACCACAGACCACTAGCCCAGGACCTCCACATCTGGCTTCTTCACCTGCAGAATGGTCTGAGGGTGGGTGGGAGGCTGAGGAGTATTTCTGTCTGTAATAAATACCATTTGTGGAGAAAAACTCATTCTGATTGGCTGGGCCTGGCTGCCAAGTGGGTGTGCCTATGCACTCCAAGGCCCACCCACAGCTGCACCCATGTCCAGTCATATGAGATCTATAGACTAGGGCCTAATGAATTTATTAAAATGGACTGATTTCCTTATATGAACTGTAATTCATTCCAATCTTCGAAATGTTTGCATGTTGCATTTTTACAGTATTTTTGTTCAGTACACATGAATAAAGGTACATTGATTAAAAATAAGAGCCTGCATATCACTTATAATTAGATTAATTTATTTGACACTTGTCAATATAACAATTTACCACATACCTGTACTGTAGTCAATTTAACATAATGAACCTTTGGTTTTCAGATGTAAGAACCTTTTTTAAACCTGCCTTTCACCTTTCTAAATCCAATCTGAATCCAACTTTCTAGTGGGATCAAGATAATCCAGATTTGTGGGATGGAAACTATCCTAACCACTACCTTCGAGTTTTGAAAAATGCAAAATGACCTACATTCCCTGATTAAAGGTCAGATTGGATTAACACATCCTTATCCGGCAGATCAGAATCCCATTCTTACATTCCCTGATTAAAGGTCAGATTGGATTAACACATCCTTATCCGGCAGATCAGAATCCCATTCTTACATTCCCTGATTAAAGGTCAGATTGGATTAACACATCCTTATCCGGCAGATCAGAATCCCATTCTTACATTCCCTGATTAAAGGTCAGATTGGATTAACACATCCTTATCTGGCGGATCAGAATCCCATTCTTACATTCCCTGATTAAAGGTCAGATTGGATTAACACATCCTTATCTGGCGGATCAGAATCCCATTCTTACATTCCCTGATTAAAGGTCAGATTGGATTAACACATCCTTATCCGGCAGATCAGAATCCCATTCTTACATTCCCTGATTAAAGGTCAGATTGGATTAACACATCCTTATCCGGCGGATCAGAATCCCATTCTTACATTCCCTGATTAAAGGTCAGATTGGATTAACACATCCTTATCTGGCGGATCAGAATCCCATTCTTACATTCCCTGATTAAAGGTCAGATTGGATTAACACATCCTTATCTGGCAGATCAGAATCCCATTCTTACATTCCCTGATTAAAGGTCAGATTGGATTAACACATCCTTATCTGGCGGATCAGAATCCCATTCTTACATTCCCTGATTAAAGGTCAGATTGGATTAACACATCCTTATCCGGCAGATCAGAATCCCATTCTTACATTCCCTGATTAAAGGTCAGATTGGATTAACACATCCTTATCCGGCAGATCAGAATCCCATTCTTACATTCCCTGATTAAAGGTCAGATTGGATTAACACATCCTTATCCGGCAGATCAGAATCCCATTCTTACATTCCCTGATTAAAGGTCAGATTGGATTATCCACATCCTTATCCGGGTCAGATCAGAATCCCATTCTTTACATTCCTGATTAAAGGTCAGATTGGATTAACACATCCTTATCCGGCAGATCAGAATCCCATTCTTACATTCCCTGATTAAAGGTCAGATTGGATTAACACATCCTTATCCGGCAGATCAGAATCCCATTCTTACATTCCCTGATTAAAGGTCAGATTGGATTAACACATCCTTATCCGGCAGATCAGAATCCCATTCTTACATTCCCTGATTAAAGGTCAGATTGGATTAACACATCCTTATCCGGCAGATCAGAATCCCATTCTTACATTCCCTGATTAAAGGTCAGATTGGATTAACACATCCTTATCCGATTAAAGCAGATCAGAATCCCATTCTTACATTCCCTGATTAAAGGTCAGATTGGATTAACACATCCTTATCCGGCAGATCAGAATCCCATTCTTACATTCCCTGATTAAAGGTCAGATTGGATTAACACATCCTTATCTGGCAGATCAGAATCCCATTCTTACATTCCCTGATTAAAGGTCAGATTGGATTAACACATCCTTATCCGGCGGATCAGAATCCCATTCTTACATTCCCTGATTAAAGGTCAGATTGGATTAACACATCCTTATCCGGCGGATCAGAATCCCATTCTTACATTCCCTGATTAAAGGTCAGATTGGATTAACACATCCTTATCCGGCAGATCAGAATCCCATTCTTACATTCCCTGATTAAAGGTCAGATTGGATTAACACATCCTTATCCGGCAGATCAGAATCCCATTCTTACATTCCCTGATTAAAGGTCAGATTGGATTAACACATCCTTATCCGGCAGATCAGAATCCCATTCTTACATTCCCTGATTAAAGGTCAGATTGGATTAACACATCCTTATCCGGCGATCAGAATCCCATTCTTACATTCCCTGATTAAAGGTCAGATTGGATTAACACATCCTTATCCGGCAGATCAGAATCCCATTCTTACATTCCCTGATTAAAGGTCAGATTGGATTAACACATCCTTATCCGGCAGATCAGAATCCCATTCTTACATTCCCTGATTAAAGGTCAGATTGGATTAACACATCCTTATCCGGATCAGATTCAGATTAAAGGTCAGATTGGATTAACCATTCTTATTCATTCCCTGATTAAAGGTCAGATTGGATTAACACATCCTTATCCAGCAGATCAGAATCCCATTCTTACATTCCCTGATTAAAGGTCAGATTGGATTAACACATCCTTATCCGGCAGATCAGAATCCCATTCTTACATTCCCTGATTAAAGGTCAGATTGGATTAACACATCCTTATCCGGCAGATCAGAATCCCATTCTTACATTCCCTGATTAAAGGTCAGATTGGATTAACACATCCTTATCTGGCAGATCAGAATCCCATTCTTACATTCCCTGATTAAAGGTCAGATTGGATTAACACATCCTTATCCGGCAGATCAGAATCCCATTCTTACATTCCCTGATTAAAGGTCAGATTGGATTAACACATCCTTATCCGGCAGATCAGAATCCCATTCTTACATTCCCTGATTAAAGGTCAGATTGGATTAACACATCCTTATCCGGCAGATCAGAATCCCATTCTTACATTCCCTGATTAAAGGTCAGATTGGATTAACACATCCTTATCCGGCAGATCAGAATCCCATTCTTACATTCCCTGATTAAAGGTCAGATTGGATTAACACATCCTTATCCGGCAGATCAGAATCCCATTCTTACATTCCCTGATTAAAGGTCAGATTGGATTAACACATCCTTATCCGGCAGATCAGAATCCCATTCTTACATTCCCTGATTAAAGGTCAGATTGGATTAACACATCCTTATCCGGCAGATCAGAATCCCATTCTTACATTCCCTGATTAAAGGTCAGATTGGATTAACACATCCTTATCCGGCGGATCAGAATCCCATTCTTACATTCCCTGATTAAAGGTCAGATTGGATTAACACATCCCCATTATCCTGATTAAGATCAGAATCCCATTCTTTACATTCCCTGATTAAAGGTCAGATTGGATTAACACATCCTTATCCGGCAGATCAGAATCCCATTCTTACATTCCCTGATTAAAGGTCAGATTGGATTAACACATCCTTATCCGGCGGATCAGAATCCCATTCTTACATTCCCTGATTAAAGGTCAGATTGGATTAACACATCCTTATCCGGCAGATCAGAATCCCATTCTTACATTCCCTGATTAAAGGTCAGATTGGATTAACACATCCTTATCCGGCAGATCAGAATCCCATTCTTACATTCCCTGATTAAAGGTCAGATTGGATTAACACATCCTTATCCGGCAGATCAGAATCCCATTCTTACATTCCCTGATTAAAGGTCAGATTGGATTAACACATCCTTATCCGGCGGATCAGAATCCCATTCTTACATTCCCTGATTAAAGGTCAGATTGGATTAACACATCCTTATCCGGCAGATCAGAATCCCATTCTTACATTCCCTGATTAAAGGTCAGATTGGATTAACACATCCTTATCCGGCGGATCAGAATCCCATTCTTACATTCCCTGATTAAAGGTCAGATTGGATTAACACATCCTTATCCGGCAGATCAGAATCCCATTCTTACATTCCCTGATTAAAGGTCAGATTGGATTAACACATCCTTATCCGGCAGGATCAGAATCCCATTCTTACATTCCCTGATTAAAGGTCAGATTGGATTAACACATCCTTATCCGGCAGATCAGAATCCCATTCTTACATTCCCTGATTAAAGGTCAGATTGGATTAACACATCCTTATCCGGCAGATCAGAATCCCATTCTTACATTCCCTGATTAAAGGTCAGATTGGATTAACACATCCTTATCCGGCAGATCAGAATCCCATTCTTACATTCCCTGATTAAAGGTCAGATTGGATTAACACATCCTTATCTGGCGGATCAGAATCCCATTCTTACATTCCTGATTAAAGGTCAGATTGGATTAACACATCCTTATCCGCAGATCAGAATCCCATTCTTACATTCCCTGATTAAAGGTCAGATTGGATTAACACATCCTTATCCGGCAGATCAGAATCCCATTCTTACATTCCTGATTAAAGGTCAGATTGGATTAACACATCCTTATCCGGCAGATCAGAATCCCATTCTTACATTCCCTGATTAAAGGTCAGATTGGATTAACACATCCTTATCCGGCAGATCAGAATCCCATTCTTACATTCCCTGATTAAAGGTCAGATTGGATTAACACATCCTTATCCGGCAGATCAGAATCCCATTCTTACATTCCCTGATTAAAGGTCAGATTGGATTAACACATCCTTATCCGGCAGATCAGAATCCCATTCTTACATTCCCTGATTAAAGGTCAGATTGGATTAACACATCCTTATCCGGCAGATCAGAATCCCATTCTTACATTCCCTGATTAAAGGTCAGATTGGATTAACACATCCTTATCCGGCAGATCAGAATCCCATTCTTACATTCCTGATTAAAGGTCAGATTGGATTAACACATCCTTATCCGGCAGATCAGAATCCCATTCTTACATTCCCTGATTAAAGGTCAGATTGGATTAACACATCCTTATCCGGCAGATCAGAATCCCATTCTTACATTCCCTGA
Organism: Oncorhynchus keta; assembly: GCF_023373465.1. Taxonomy (NCBI): domain Eukaryota; kingdom Metazoa; phylum Chordata; class Actinopteri; order Salmoniformes; family Salmonidae; genus Oncorhynchus; species Oncorhynchus keta. Next base: position 20,175,242 of record NC_068447.1, on the reverse strand, counting down.
TTAAAGGTCAGATTGGATTAACACATCCTTATCCGGCAGATCAGAATCCCATTCTTACATTCCCTGATTAAAGGTCAGATTGGATTAACACATCCTTATCCCTGATTAAAGGTCAGATCAGAATCCCATTCTTACATTCCCTGATTAAAGGTCAGATTGGATTAACACATCCTTATCCGGCAGATCAGAATCCCATTCTTACATTCCCTGATTAAAGGTCAGATTGGATTAACACATCCTTATCCGGCAGATCAGAATCCCATTCTTACATTCCCTGATTAAAGGTCAGATTGGATTAACACATCCTTATCCGGCAGATCAGAATCCCATTCTTACATTCCTGATTAAAGGTCAGATTGGATTAACACATCCTTATCCGGCAGATCAGAATCCCATTCTTACATTCCTGATTAAAGGTCAGATTGGATTAACACATCCTTATCCGGCAGATCAGAATCCCATTCTTACATTCCCTGATTAAAGGTCAGATTGGATTAACACATCCTTATCCGGCAGATCAGAATCCCATTCTTACATTCCTGATTAAAGGTCAGATTGGATTAACACATCCTTATCCGGCAGATCAGAATCCCATTCTTACATTCCTGATTAAAGGTCAGATTGGATTAACACATCCTTATCCGGCGGATCAGAATCCCATTCTTACATTCCCTGATTAAAGGTCAGATTGGATTAACACATCCTTATCCGGCAGATCAGAATCCCATTCTTACATTCCCTGATTAAAGGTCAGATTGGATTAACACATCCTTATCCGGCAGATCAGAATCCCATTCTTACATTCCCTGATTAAAGGTCAGATTGGATTAACACATCCTTATCCGGCAGATCAGAATCCCATTCTTACATTCCCTGATTAAAGGTCAGATTGGATTAACACATCCTTATCCGGCAGATCAGAATCCCATTCTTACATTCCCTGATTAAAGGTCAGATTGGATTAACACATCCTTATCCGGCAGATCAGAATCCCATTCTTACATTCCCTGATTAAAGGTCAGATTGGATTAACACATCCTTATCCGGCAGATCAGAATCCCATTCTTACATTCCCTGATTAAAGGTCAGATTGGATTAACACATCCTTATCCGCAGATCAGAATCCCATTCTTACATTCCCTGATTAAAGGTCAGATTGGATTAACACATCCTTATCCGCAGATCAGAATCCCATTCTTACATTCCCTGATTAAAGGTCAGATTGGATTAACACATCTCTATCCGGCAGATCAGAATCCCATTCTTACATTCCCTGATTAAAGGTCAGATTGGATTAACACATCCTTATCCGGCAGATCAGAATCCCATTCTTACATTCCCTGATTAAAGGTCAGATTGGATTAACACATCCTTATCCGGCAGATCAGAATCCCATTCTTACATTCCCTGATTAAAGGTCAGATTGGATTAACACATCCTTATCCGGCAGATCAGAATCCCATTCTTACATTCCTGATTAAAGGTCAGATTGGATTAACACATCCTTATCCGGCAGATCAGAATCCCATTCTTACATTCCTGATTAAAGGTCAGATTGGATTAACACATCCTTATCCGGCAGATCAGAATCCCATTCTTACATTCCCTGATTAAAGGTCAGATTGGATTAACACATCCTTATCTGGCGGATCAGAATCCCATTCTTACATTCCCTGATTAAAGGTCAGAATTGGATTAACACATCCTTATCCGCAGATCAGAATCCCATTCTTACATTCCCTGATTAAAGGTCAGATTGGATTAACACATCCTTATCCGGCAGATCAGAATCCCATTCTTACATTCCCTGATTAAAGGTCAGATTGGATTAACACATCCTTATCTGGCGGATCAGAATCCCATTCTTACATTCCCTGATTAAAGGTCAGATTGGATTAACACATCCTTATCCGGCAGATCAGAATCCCATTCTTACATTCCTGATTAAAGGTCAGATTGGATTAACACATCCTTATCCGGCAGATCAGAATCCCATTCTTACATTCCTGATTAAAGGTCAGATTGATTAACACATCCTTATCCGGCAGATCAGAATCCCATTCTTACATTCCCTGATTAAAGGTCAGATTGGATTAACACATCCTTATCCGGCAGATCAGAATCCCATTCTTACATTCCCTGATTAAAGGTCAGATTGGATTAACACATCCTTATCCGGCAGATCAGAATCCCATTCTTACATTCCCTGATTAAAGGTCAGATTGGATTAACACATCCTTATCCGGCAGATCAGAATCCCATTCTTACATTCCCTGATTAAAGGTCAGATTGGATTAACACATCCTTATCCGGCAGATCAGAATCCCATTCTTACATTCCCTGATTAAAGGTCAGATTGGATTAACACATCCTTATCTGGGCGATCAGATCAGAATCCCATTCTTACATTCCTGATTAAAGGTCAGATTGGATTAACACATCCTTATCCGGCAGATCAGAATCCCATTCTTACATTCCCTGATTAAAGGTCAGATTGATTAACACATCCTTATCCGGCAGATCAGAATCCCATTCTTACATTCCTGATTAAAGGTCAGATTGGATTAACACATCCTTATCCGGCAGATCAGAATCCCATTCTTACATTCCTGATTAAAGGTCAGATTGGATTAACACATCCTTATCCGGCAGATCAGAATCCCATTCTTACATTCCTGATTAAAGGTCAGATTGGATTAACACATCCTTATCCGGCAGATCAGAATCCCATTCTTACATTCCTGATTAAAGGTCAGATTGGATTAACACATCCTTATCCGGCAGATCAGAATCCCATTCTTACATTCCCTGATTAAAGGTCAGATTGGATTAACACATCCTTATCCGGCAGATCAGAATCCCATTCTTACATTCCCTGATTAAAGGTCAGATTGGATTAACACATCCTTATCCGGCAGATCAGAATCCCATTCTTACATTCCCTGATTAAAGGTCAGATTGGATTAACACATCCTTATCCGGCAGATCAGAATCCCATTCTTACATTCCCTGATTAAAGGTCAGATTGGATTAACACATCCTATCCGGCAGATCAGAATCCCATTCTTACATTCCCTGATTAAAGGTCAGATTGGATTAACACATCCTTATCCGGCAGATCAGAATCCCATTCTTACATTCCCTGATTAAAGGTCAGATTGGATTAACACATCCTTATCCGGCAGATCAGAATCCCATTCTTACATTCCCTGATTAAAGGTCAGATTGGATTAACACATCCTTATCCGGCAGATCAGAATCCCATTCTTACATTCCTGATTAAAGGTCAGATTGGATTAACACATCCTTATCCGGCAGATCAGAATCCCATTCTTACATTCCCTGATTAAAGGTCAGATTGGATTAACACATCCTTATCCGGCAGATCAGAATCCCATTCTTACATTCCCTGATTAAAGGTCAGATTGGATTAACACATCCTTATCTGGCAGATCAGAATCCCATTCTTACATTCCCTGATTAAAGGTCAGATTGGATTAACACATCCTTATCCGGCAGATCAGAATCCCATTCTTACATTCCCTGATTAAAGGTCAGATTGGATTAACACATCTTATCTGGCGGATCAGAATCCCATTCTTACATTCCCTGATTAAAGGTCAGATTGGATTAACACATCCTTATCCGGCGGATCAGAATCCCATTCTTACATTCCCTGATTAAAGGTCAGATTGGATTAACACATCCTTATCCGGCGGATCAGAATCCCATTCTTACATTCCCTGATTAAAGGTCAGATTGGATTAACACATCCTTATCTGGCAGATCAGAATCCCATTCTTACATTCCCTGATTAAAGGTCAGATTGGATTAACACATCCTTATCCGGCAGATCAGAATCCCATTCTTTACATTCCCTGATTAAAGGTCAGATTGGATTAACACATCCTTATCCGGCAGATCAGAATCCCATTCTTACATTCCCTGATTAAAGGTCAGATTGGATTAACACATCCTTATCCGGCAGATCAGAATCCCATTCTTACATTCCCTGATTAAAGGTCAGATTGGATTAACACATCCTTATCCGGCAGATCAGAATCCCATTCTTACATTCCCTGATTAAAGGTCAGATTGGATTAACACATCCTTATCCGGCAGATCAGAATCCCATTCTTACATTCCCTGATTAAAGGTCAGATTGGATTAACACATCCTTATCCAGATCAGATCAGAATCCCATTCTTACATTCCCTGATTAAAGGTTAGATTGGATTAACACATCCTTATCCGGCAGATCAGAATCCCATTCTTACATTCCTGATTAAAGGTCAGATTGGATTAACACATCCTTATCCGGCAGATCAGAATCCCATTCTTACATTCCTGATTAAAGGTCAGATTGATTAACACATCCTTATCCGGCAGATCAGAATCCCATTCTTACATTCCCTGATTAAAGGTCAGATTGGATTAACACATCCTTATCCGGCAGATCAGAATCCCATTCTTACATTCCCTGATTAAAGGTCAGATTGGATTAACACATCCTTATCCGGCAGATCAGAATCCCATTCTTACATTCCCTGATTAAAGGTCAGATTGGATTAACACATCCTTATCCGGCAGATCAGAATCCCATTCTTACATTCCCTGATTAAAGGTCAGATTGGATTAACACATCCTTATCCGGCAGATCAGAATCCCATTCTTACATTCCCTGATTAAAGGTCAGATTGGATTAACACATCCTTATCCGGCAGATCAGAATCCCATTCTTACATTCCCTGATTAAAGGTCAGATTGGATTAACACATCCTTATCCGGCAGATCAGAATCCCATTCTTACATTCCCTGATTAAAGGTCAGATTGGATTAACACATCCTTATCCGGCAGATCAGAATCCCATTCTTACATTCCCTGATTAAAGGTCAGATTGGATTAACACATCCTTATCCGGCAGATCAGAATCCCATTCTTACATTCCCTGATTAAAGGTCAGATTGGATTAACACATCCTTATCTGGCGGATCAGAATCCCATTCTTACATTCCCTGATTAAAGGTCAGATTGGATTAACACATCCTTATCCGGCAGATCAGAATCCCATTCTTACATTCCCTGATTAAAGGTCAGATTGGATTAACACATCCTTATCCGGCAGATCAGAATCCCATTCTTACATTCCCTGATTAAAGGTCAGATTGGATTAACACATCCTTATCTGGCGGATCAGAATCCCATTCTTACATTCCCTGATTAAAGGTCAGATTGGATTAACACATCCTTATCCGGCAGATCAGAATCCCATTCTTACATTCCCTGATTAAAGGTCAGATTGGATTAACACATCCTTATCTGGCGGATCAGAATCCCATTCTTACATTCCCTGATTAAAGGTCAGATTGGATTAACACATCCTTATCCGGCAGATCAGAATCCCATTCTTACATTCCCTGATTAAAGGTCAGATTGGATTAACACATCCTTATCTGGCGGATCAGAATCCCATTCTTACATTCCCTGATTAAAGGTCAGATTGGATTAACACATCCTTATCCGGCAGATCAGAATCCCATTCTTACATTCCCTGATTAAAGGTCAGATTGGATTAACACATCCTTATCCGGCAGATCAGAATCCCATTCTTACATTCCCTGATTAAAGGTCAGATTGGATTAACACATCCTTATCCGGCAGATCAGAATCCCATTCTTACATTCCTGATTAAAGGTCAGATTGGATTAACACATCCTTATCCGGCAGATCAGAATCCCATTCTTACATTCCCTGATTAAAGGTCAGATTGGATTAACACATCCTTATCCGGATCAGAATCCCATTCTTACATTCCCTGATTAAAGGTCAGATTGGATTAACACATCCTTATCCGGCAGATCAGAATCCCATTCTTACATTCCCTGATTAAAGGTCAGATTGGATTAACACATCCTTATCCGGCAGATCAGAATCCCATTCTTACATTCCTGATTAAAGGTCAGATTGGATTAACACATCCTTATCCGCAGATCAGAATCCCATTCTTACATTCCCTGATTAAAGGTCAGATTGGATTAACACATCCTTATCCGGCAGATCAGAATCCCATTCTTACATTCCCTGATTAAAGGTCAGATTGGATTAACACATCCTTATCCGGCAGATCAGAATCCCATTCTTACATTCCCTGATTAAAGGTCAGATTGGATTAACACATCCTTATCCGGCAGATCAGAATCCCATTCTTACATTCCCTGATTAAAGGTCAGATTGGATTAACACATCCTTATCCGGCAGATCAGAATCCCATTCTTACATTCCCTGATTAAAGGTCAGATTGGATTAACACATCCTTATCTGGCAGATCAGAATCCCATTCTTACATTCCCTGATTAAAGGTCAGATTGGATTAACACATCCTTATCCGGCAGATCAGAATCCCATTCTTACATTCCTGATTAAAGGTCAGATTGGATTAACACATCCTTATCCGGCAGATCAGAATCCCATTCTTACATTCCCTGATTAAAGGTCAGATTGGATTAACACATCCTTATCCGGCAGATCAGAATCCCATTCTTACATTCCCTGATTAAAGGTCAGATTGGATTAACACATCCTTATCCGGCAGATCAGAATCCCATTCTTACATTCCTGATTAAAGGTCAGATTGGATTAACACATCCTTATCCGGCAGATCAGAATCCCATTCTTACATTCCTGATTAAAGGTCAGATTGATTAACACATCCTTATCCGGATCAGAATCCCATTCTTACATTCCCTGATTAAAGGTCAGATTGGATTAACACATCCTTATCCGGCAGATCAGAATCCCATTCTTACATTCCCTGATTAAAGGTCAGATTGGATTAACACATCCTTATCCGGCAGATCAGAATCCCATTCTTACATTCCCTGATTAAAGGTCAGATTGGATTAACACATCCTTATCTGGCAGATCAGAATCCCATTCTTACATTCCCTGATTAAAGGTCAGATTGGATTAACACATCCTTATCCGGCAGATCAGAATCCCATTCTTACATTCCCTGATTAAAGGTCAGATTGGATTAACACATCCTTATCTGGCGGATCAGAATCCCATTCTTACATTCCCTGATTAAAGGTCAGATTGGATTAACACATCCTTATCCGGCAGATCAGAATCCCATTCTTACATTCCCTGATTAAAGGTCAGATTGGATTAACACATCCTTATCTGGCAGATCAGAATCCCATTCTTACATTCCCTGATTAAAGGTCAGATTGGATTAACACATCCTTATCCGGCAGATCAGAATCCCATTCTTACATTCCCTGATTAAAGGTCAGATTGGATTAACACATCCTTATCCGGCAGATCAGAATCCCATTCTTACATTCCTGATTAAAGGTCAGATTGGATTAACACATCCTTATCCGGCGGATCAGAATCCCATTCTTACATTCCCCGGCAGATGATTAAAGGTCAGATTGGATTAACACATCCTTATCCGGCAGATCAGAATCCCATTCTTACATTCCCTGATTAAAGGTCAGATTGGATTAACACATCCTTATCCGGCAGATCAGAATCCCATTCTTACATTCCCTGATTAAAGGTCAGATTGGATTAACACATCCTTATCCGGCAGATCAGAATCCCATTCTTACATTCCCTGATTAAAGGTCAGATTGGATTAACACATCCTTATCCGGCGGATCAGAATCCCATTCTTACATTCCTGATTAAAGGTCAGATTGGATTAACACATCCTTATCCGGCAGATCAGAATCCCATTCTTACATTCCCTGATTAAAGGTCAGATTGGATTAACACATCCTTATCCGGCAGATCAGAATCCCATTCTTACATTCCCTGATTAAAGGTCAGATTGGATTAACACATCCTTATCCGGCAGATCAGAATCCCATTCTTACATTCCCTGATTAAAGGTCAGATTGGATTAACACATCCTTATCCGGCAGATCAGAATCCCATTCTTACATTCCCTGATTAAAGGTCAGATTGGATTAACACATCCTTATCCGGCAGATCAGAATCCCATTCTTACATTCCTGATTAAAGGTCAGATTGGATTAACACATCCTTATCCGGCAGATCAGAATCCCATTCTTACATTCCCTGATTAAAGGTCAGATTGGATTAACACATCCTTATCCGGCAGATCAGAATCCCATTCTTACATTCCCTGATTAAAGGTCAGATTGGATTAACACATCCTTATCGGCAGATCAGAATCCCATTCTTACATTCCCTGATTAAAGGTCAGATTGGATTAACACATCCTTATCCGGCAGATCAGAATCCCATTCTTACATTCCCTGATTAAAGGTCAGAATCCCATTCTTACATTCCCTGATTAAAGGTCAGATTGGATTATCATCTTATCCGGCAGATCAGAATCCCATTCTTACATTCCCTGATTAAAGGTCAGATTGGATTAACACATCCTTATCCGGCAGATCAGAATCCCATTCTTACATTCCCTGATTAAAGGTCAGATTGGATTAACACATCCTTATCCGGCAGATCAGAATCCCATTCTTACATTCCCTGATTAAAGGTCAGATTGGATTAACACATCCTTATCTGGCGGATCAGAATCCCATTCTTACATTCCCTGATTAAAGGTCAGATTGGATTAACACATCCTTATCCGGCAGATCAGAATCCCATTCTTACATTCCCTGATTAAAGGTCAGATTGGATTAACACATCCTTATCCGGCAGATCAGAATCCCATTCTTACATTCCCTGATTAAAGGTCAGATTGGATTAACACATCCTTATCCGGCAGATCAGAATCCCATTCTTACATTCCCTGATTAAAGGTCAGATTGGATTAACACATCCTTATCCGGCAGATCAGAATCCCATTCTTACATTCCTGATTAAAGGTCAGATTGGATTAACACATCCTTATCCGGCAGATCAGAATCCCATTCTTACATTCCCTGATTAAAGGTCAGATTGGATTAACACATCCTTATCCGGCAGATCAGAATCCCATTCTTACATTCCCTGATTAAAGGTCAGATTGGATTAACACATCCTTATCCGGCAGATCAGAATCCCATTCTTACATTCCCTGATTAAAGGTCAGATTGGATTAACACATCCTTATCCGGCAGATCAGAATCCCATTCTTACATTCCCTGATTAAAGGTCAGATTGGATTAACATTCCCTGATTATCAGATTGGATTAACACATCTTATCCGGCAGATCAGAATCCCATTCTTACATTCCCGATTAAAGGTCAGATTGGATTAACACATCCTTATCCGGCAGATCAGAATCCCATTCTTACATTCCCTGATTAAAGGTCAGATTGGATTAACACATCATCCGGCAGATCAGAATCCCATTCTTACATTCCCTGATTAAAGGTCAGATTGGATTAACACATCCTTATCCGGCAGATCAGAATCCCATTCTTACATTCCCTGATTAAAGGTCAGATTGGATTAACACATCCTTATCCGGCAGATCAGAATCCCATTCTTACATTCCCTGATTAAAGGTCAGATTGGATTAACACATCCTTATCCGGCAGATCAGAATCCCATTCTTACATTCCCTGATTAAAGGTCAGATTGGATTAACACATCCTTATCCGGCAGATCAGAATCCCATTCTTACATTCCCTGATTAAAGGTCAGATTGGATTAACACATCCTTATCCGGCAGATCAGAATCCCATTCTTACATTCCCTGATTAAAGGTCAGATTGGATTAACACATCCTTATCCGGCAGATCAGAATCCCATTCTTACATTCCCTGATTAAAGGTCAGATTGGATTAACACATCCTTATCCGGCAGATCAGAATCCCATTCTTACATTCCTGATTAAAGGTCAGATTGGATTAACACATCCTTATCCTTATTCTTACATTCCCTGATTAAAGGTCAGATCAGAATCCCATTCTTACATTCCCTGATTAAAGGTCAGATTGGATTAACACATCCTTATCCGGCAGATCAGAATCCCATTCTTACATTCCCTGATTAAAGGTCAGATTGGATTAACACATCCTTATCCGGCAGATCAGAATCCCATTCTTACATTCCCTGATTAAAGGTCAGATTGGATTAACACATCCTTATCCGGCAGATCAGAATCCCATTCTTACATTCCTGATTAAAGGTCAGATTGGATTAACACATCCTTATCCGGCAGATCAGAATCCCATTCTTACATTCCCTGATTAAAGGTCAGATTGGATTAACACATCCTTATCCGGCAGATCAGAATCCCATTCTTACATTCCTGATTAAAGGTCAGATTGGATTAACACATCCTTATCCGGCAGATCAGAATCCCATTCTTACATTCCCTGATTAAAGGTCAGATTGGATTAACACATCCTTATCCGGCAGATCAGAATCCCATTCTTACATTCCCTGATTAAAGGTCAGATTGGATTAACACATCCTTATCCGGCAGATCAGAATCCCATTCTTACATTCCCTGATTAAAGGTCAGATTGGATTAACACATCCTTATCCGGCAGATCAGAATCCCATTCTTACATTCCCTGATTAAAGGTCAGATTGGATTAACACATCCTTATCCGGCAGATCAGAATCCCATTCTTACATTCCCTGATTAAAGGTCAGATTGGATTAACACATCCTTATCCGGCAGATCAGAATCCCATTCTTACATTCCCTGATTAAAGGTCAGATTGGATTAACACATCCTTATCCGGCAGATCAGAATCCCATTCTTACATTCCCTGATTAAAGGTCAGATTGGATTAACACATCCTTATCCGGCAGATCAGAATCCCATTCTTACATTCCCTGATTAAAGGTCAGATTGGATTAACACATCCTTATCCGGCAGATCAGAATCCCATTCTTACATTCCTGATTAAAGGTCAGATTGGATTAACACATCCTTATCCGGCAGATCAGAATCCCATTCTTACATTCCCTGATTAAAGGTCAGATTGGATTAACACATCCTTATCCGGCAGATCAGAATCCCATTCTTACATTCCCTGATTAAAGGTCAGATTGGATTAACACATCCTTATCCGCAGATCAGAATCCCATTCTTACATTCCCTGATTAAAGGTCAGATTGGATTAACACATCCTTATCCCTGATTAAAGGCAGATCAGAATCCCATTCTTACATTCCCTGATTAAAGGTCAGATTGGATTAACACATCCTTATCCGGCAGATCAGAATCCCATTCTTACATTCCTGATTAAAGGTCAGATTGGATTAACACATCCTTATCCGGCAGATCAGAATCCCATTCTTACATTCCTGATTAAAGGTCAGATTGGATTAACACATCCTTATCCGGCAGATCAGAATCCCATTCTTACATTCCCTGATTAAAGGTCAGATTGGATTAACACATCCTTATCCATCAGATCAGAATCCCATTCTTACATTCCCTGATTAAAGGTCAGATTGGATTAACACATCCTTATCCGGCGGATCAGAATCCCATTCTTACATTCCCTGATTAAAGGTCAGATTGGATTAACACATCCTTATCTGGCAGATCAGAATCCCATTCTTACATTCCCTGATTAAAGGTCAGATTGGATTAACACATCCTTATCTGGCGGATCAGAATCCCATTCTTACATTCCCTGATTAAAGGTCAGATTGGATTAACACATCCTTATCCGGCGGATCAGAATCCCATTCTTACATTCCCTGATTAAAGGTCAGATTGGATTAACACATCCTTATCCGGCAGATCAGAATCCCATTCTTACATTCCTGATTAAAGGTCAGATTGGATTAACACATCCTTATCCGGCAGATCAGAATCCCATTCTTACATTCCCTGATTAAAGGTCAGATTGGATTAACACATCCTTCTTCATTCCCTGATTAAAGGTCAGATCAGAATCCCATTCCCTGATTAGATTCCCATTCTTACATTCCCTGATTAAAGGTCAGATTGGATTAACACATCCTTATCCGGCAGATCAGAATCCCATTCTTACATTCCTGATTAAAGGTCAGATTGGATTAACACATCCTTATCCAGCAGATCAGAATCCCATTCTTACATTCCCTGATTAAAGGTCAGATTGGATTAACACATCCTTATCCGGCAGATCAGAATCCCATTCTTACATTCCCTGATTAAAGGTCAGATTGGATTAACACATCCTTATCCGGCAGATCAGAATCCCATTCTTACATTCCCTGATTAAAGGTCAGATTGGATTAACACATCCTTATCCGGTCGGATCAGAATCCCATTCTTACATTCCCTGATTAAAGGTCAGATTGGATTAACACATCCTTATCCGGCAGATCAGAATCCCATTCTTACATTCCCTGATTAAAGGTCAGATTGGATTAACACATCCTTATCCGGCAGATCAGAATCCCATTCTTACATTCCCTGATTAAAGGTCAGATTGGATTAACACATCCTTATCCGGCAGATCAGAATCCCATTCTTACATTCCTGATTAAAGGTCAGATTGGATTAACACATCCTTATCCGGCAGATCAGAATCCCATTCTTACATTCCCTGATTAAAGGTCAGATTGGATTAACACATCCTTATCCGATTAAAGCAGATCAGAATCCCATTCTTACATTCCCTGATTAAAGGTCAGATTGGATTAACACATCCTTATCCGGCAGATCAGAATCCCATTCTTACATTCCCTGATTAAAGGTCAGATTGGATTAACACATCCTTATCCGGCAGATCAGAATCCCATTCTTACATTCCCTGATTAAAGGTCAGATTGGATTAACACATCCTTATCCGGCAGATCAGAATCCCATTCTTACATTCCCTGATTAAAGGTCAGATTGGATTAACACATCCTTATCCGGCAGATCAGAATCCCATTCTTACATTCCCTGATTAAAGGTCAGATTGGATTAAAGGTCATCCTTATCTGGCAGATCAGAATCCCATCTTACATTCCCTGATTAAAGGTCAGATTGGATTAACACATCCTTATCCGGCAGATCAGAATCCCATTCTTACATTCCTGATTAAAGGTCAGATTGGATTAACACATCCTTATCCGGCAGATCAGAATCCCATTCTTACATTCCCTGATTAAAGGTCAGATTGGATTAACACATCCTTATCCGGCAGATCAGAATCCCATTCTTACATTCCCTGATTAAAGGTCAGATTGGATTAACACATCCTTATCCGGCAGATCAGAATCCCATTCTTACATTCCTGATTAAAGGTCAGATTGGATTAACACATCCTTATCCGGCAGATCAGAATCCCATTCTTACATTCCCTGATTAAAGGTCAGATTGGATTAACACATCCTTATCCGGCGGATCAGAATCCCATTCTTACATTCCCTGATTAAAGGTCAGATTGGATTAACACATCCTTATCCGGCAGATCAGAATCCCATTCTTACATTCCCTGATTAAAGGTCAGATTGGATTAACACATCCTTATCCGGCAGATCAGAATCCCATTCTTACATTCCCTGATTAAAGGTCAGATTGGATTAACACATCCTTATCCGGCAGATCAGAATCCCATTCTTACATTCCCTGATTAAAGGTCAGATTGGATTAACACATCCTTATCCGGCAGATCAGAATCCCATTCTTACATTCCCTGATTAAAGGTCAGATTGGATTAACACATCCTTATCCGCAGATCAGAATCCCATTCTTACATTCCTGATTAAAGGTCAGATTGGATTAACACATCCTTATCCGGCAGATCAGAATCCCATTCTTACATTCCCTGATTAAAGGTCAGATTGGATTAACACATCCTTATCCGGCAGATCAGAATCCCATTCTTACATTCCCTGATTAAAGGTCAGATTGGATTAACACATCCTTATCTGGCGGATCAGAATCCCATTCTTACATTCCCTGATTAAAGGTCAGATTGGATTAACACATCCTTATCCGGCAGATCAGAATCCCATTCTTACATTCCCTGATTAAAGGTCAGATTGGATTAACACATCCTTATCCGGCAGATCAGAATCCCATTCTTACATTCCCTGATTAAAGGTCAGATTGGATTAACACATCCTTATCCGGCAGATCAGAATCCCATTCTTACATTCCCTGATTAAAGGTCAGATTGGATTAACACATCCTTATCTGGCGGATCAGAATCCCATTCTTACATTCCCTGATTAAAGGTCAGATTGGATTAACACATCCTTATCCGGCAGATCAGAATCCCATTCTTACATTCCCTGATTAAAGGTCAGATTGGATTAACACATCCTTATCCGGCAGATCAGAATCCCATTCTTACATTCCCTGATTAAAGGTCAGATTGGATTAACACATCCTTATCCGGCAGATCAGAATCCCATTCTTACATTCCTGATTAAAGGTCAGATTGGATTAACACATCCTTATCCGGCAGATCAGAATCCCATTCTTACATTCCCTGATTAAAGGTCAGATTGGATTAACACATCCTTATCCGCAGATCAGAATCCCATTCTTACATTCCCTGATTAAAGGTCAGATTGGATTAACACATCCTTATCCGGCAGATCAGAATCCCATTCTTACATTCCTGATTAAAGGTCAGATTGGATTAACACATCCTTATCCGGCAGATCAGAATCCCATTCTTACATTCCCTGATTAAAGGTCAGATTGGATTAACACATCCTTATCCGGCAGATCAGAATCCCATTCTTACATTCCCTGATTAAAGGTCAGATTGGATTAACACATCCTTATCCGGCAGATCAGAATCCCATTCTTACATTCCCTGATTAAAGGTCAGATTGGATTAACACATCCTTATCTGGCCCAGATCAGAATCCCATTCTTACATTCCCTGATTAAAGGTCAGATTGGATTAACACATCCTTATCCGGCAGATCAGAATCCCATTCTTACATTCCCTGATTAAAGGTCAGATTGGATTAACACATCCTTATCCGGCAGATCAGAATCCCATTCTTACATTCCCTGATTAAAGGTCAGATTGGATTAACACATCCTTATCCGGCGATCAGAATCCCATTCTTACATTCCCTGATTAAAGGTCAGATTGGATTAACACATCCTTATCCGGCAGATCAGAATCCCATTCTTACATTCCCTGATTAAAGGTCAGATTGGATTAACACATCCTTATCCGGCAGATCAGAATCCCATTCTTACATTCCCTGATTAAAGGTCAGATTGGATTAACACATCCTTATCCGGCAGATCAGAATCCCATTCTTACATTCCCTGATTAAAGGTCAGATTGGATTAACACATCCTTATCCGCAGATCAGAATCCCATTCTTACATTCCCTGATTAAAGGTCAGATTGGATTAACACATCCTTATCCGGCAGATCAGAATCCCATTCTTACATTCCCTGATTAAAGGTCAGATTGGATTAACACATCCTTCTTATTCCGATTAAAGGTCAGATCATTAATCCCATTCTTACATTCCCTGATTAAAGGTCAGACATTCCTTACATTCCCTGATTAAAGGTCAGATTGGATTAACACATCCTTATCTGGCGGATCAGAATCCCATTCTTACATTCCCTGATTAAAGGTCAGATTGGATTAACACATCCTTATCCGGCGGATCAGAATCCCATTCTTACATTCCCTGATTAAAGGTCAGATTGGATTAACACATCCTTATCCGGCAGATCAGAATCCCATTCTTACATTCCCTGATTAAAGGTCAGATTGGATTAACACATCCTTATCCGGCAGATCAGAATCCCATTCTTACATTCCCTGATTAAAGGTCAGATTGGATTAACACATCCTTATCCGGCAGATCAGAATCCCATTCTTACATTCCCTGATTAAAGGTCAGATTGGATTAACACATCCTTATCCAGCAGATCAGAATCCCATTCTTACATTCCCTGATTAAAGGTCAGATTGGATTAACACATCCTTATCCGGCAGATCAGAATCCCATTCTTACATTCCCTGATTAAAGGTCAGATTGGATTAACACATCCTTATCCGGCAGATCAGAATCCCATTCTTACATTCCCTGATTAAAGGTCAGATTGGATTAACACATCCTTATCCGGCAGATCAGAATCCCATTCTTACATTCCCTGATTAAAGGTCAGATTGGATTAACACATCCTTATCCGGCAGATCAGAATCCCATTCTTACATTCCCTGATTAAAGGTCAGATTGGATTAACACATCCTTATCCGGCAGATCAGAATCCCATTCTTACATTCCCTGATTAAAGGTCAGATTGGATTAACACATCCTTATCCGGCAGATCAGAATCCCATTCTTACATTCCCTGATTAAAGGTCAGATTGGATTAACACATCCTTATCTGGCAGATCAGAATCCCATTCTTACATTCCCTGATTAAAGGTCAGATTGGATTAACACATCCTCAGAATATCTGATTAAAGGTCAGATCAGAGATCAGAATCCATTCTTACATTCCCTGATTAAAGGTCAGATTGGATTAACACATCCTTATCCGGCAGATCAGAATCCCATTCTTACATTCCCTGATTAAAGGTCAGATTGGATTAACACATCCTTATCCGGGCAGATCAGAATCCCATTCTTACATTCCTGATTAAAGGTCAGATTGGATTAACACATCCTTATCCGGCAGATCAGAATCCCATTCTTACATTCCCTGATTAAAGGTCAGATTGGATTAACACATCCTTATCCGGCGGATCAGAATCCCATTCTTACATTCCCTGATTAAAGGTCAGATTGGATTAACACATCCTTATCCGGCAGATCAGAATCCCATTCTTACATTCCCTGATTAAAGGTCAGATTGGATTAACACATCCTTATCCGGCAGATCAGAATCCCATTCTTACATTCCCTGATTAAAGGTCAGATTGGATTAACACATCCTTATCCGGCAGATCAGAATTCCCATTCTTATCATTCCATTCCCTGATTAAAGGTCAGATTGGATTAACACATCCTTATCCGGCGGATCAGAATCCCATTCTTACATTCCCTGATTAAAGGTCAGATTGGATTAACACATCCTTATCCGGCAGATCAGAATCCCATTCTTACATTCCTGATTAAAGGTCAGATTGGATTAACACATCCTTATCCGGCAGATCAGAATCCCATTCTTACATTCCCTGATTAAAGGTCAGATTGGATTAACACATCCTTATCCGGCAGATCAGAATCCCATTCTTACATTCCCTGATTAAAGGTCAGATTGGATTAACACATCCTTATCCGGCAGATCAGAATCCCATTCTTACATTCCCTGATTAAAGGTCAGATTGGATTAACACATCCTTATCCATCAGATCAGAATCCCATTCTTACATTCCCTGATTAAAGGTCAGATTGGATTAACACATCCTTATCCGGCAGATCAGAATCCCATTCTTACATTCCCTGATTAAAGGTCAGATTGGATTAACACATCCTTATCCGGCAGATCAGAATCCCATTCTTACATTCCCTGATTAAAGGTCAGATTGGATTAACACATCCTTATCCGGCAGATCAGAATCCCATTCTTACATTCCCTGATTAAAGGTCAGATTGGATTAACACATCCTTATCCGGCAGATCAGATCATTCTTACATTCCCTGATTAAAGGTCAGATTGGATTAACACATCCTTCTTCCCACATTCCCTGATTAAAGGTCAGATTGGATTAACACATCCTTATCCGGCAGATCAGAATCCCATTCTTACATTCCCTGATTAAAGGTCAGATTGGATTAACACATCCTTATCCGGCAGATCAGAATCCCATTCTTACATTCCCTGATTAAAGGTCAGATTGGATTAACACATCCTTATCCGGCAGATCAGAATCCCATTCTTACATTCCCTGATTAAAGGTCAGATTGGATTAACACATCCTTATCCGGCAGATCAGAATCCCATTCTTACATTCCCTGATTAAAGGTCAGATTGGATTAACACATCCTTATCCGGCAGATCAGAATCCCATTCTTACATTCCCTGATTAAAGGTCAGATTGGATTAACACATCCTTATCTGGCAGATCAGAATCCCATTCTTACATTCCCTGATTAAAGGTCAGATTGGATTAACACATCCTTATCCGGATCAGATCAGAATCCCATTCTTACATTCCCTGATTAAAGGTCAGATTGGATTAACACATCCTTATCCGGCAGATCAGAATCCCATTCTTACATTCCCTGATTAAAGGTCAGATTGGATTAACACATCCTTATCCGGCAGATCAGAATCCCATTCTTACATTCCCTGATTAAAGGTCAGATTGGATTAACACATCCTTATCCGGCAGATCAGAATCCCATTCTTACATTCCCTGATTAAAGGTTAGATTGGATTAACACATCCTTATCCGGCAGATCAGAATCCCATTCTTACATTCCCTGATTAAAGGTCAGATTGGATTAACACATCCTTATCCGGCAGATCAGAATCCCATTCTTACATTCCCTGATTAAAGGTCAGATTGGATTAACACATCCTTATCCGGCGGATCAGAATCCCATTCTTACATTCCCTGATTAAAGGTCAGATTGGATTAACACATCCTTATCCGGCAGATCAGAATCCCATTCTTACATTCCCTGATTAAAGGTCAGATTGGATTAACACATCCTTATCCGGCAGATCAGAATCCCATTCTTACATTCCCTGATTAAAGGTCAGATTGGATTAACACATCCTTATCCGGCAGATCAGAATCCCATTCTTACATTCCCTGATTAAAGGTCAGATTGGATTAACACATCCTTATCCGGCAGATCAGAATCCCATTCTTACATTCCTGATTAAAGGTCAGATTGGATTAACACATCCTTATCCGGCAGATCAGAATCCCATTCTTACATTCCCTGATTAAAGGTCAGATTGGATTAACACATCCTTATCCGGCAGATCAGAATCCCATTCTTACATTCCCTGATTAAAGGTCAGATTGGATTAACACATCCTTATCCGGCAGATCAGAATCCCATTCTTACATTCCCTGATTAAAGGTCAGATTGGATTAACACATCCTTATCAGAATCCCATTCTTACATTCCTGATTAAAGCAGATCAGAATCCCATTCTTACATTCCCTGATTAAAGGTCAGATTGGATTAACACATCCTTATCCGGCGGATCAGAATCCCATTCTTACATTCCCTGATTAAAGGTCAGATTGGATTAACACATCCTTATCCGGCAGATCAGAATCCCATTCTTACATTCCTGATTAAAGGTCAGATTGATTAAAGGTTGGATTGGATTAACACATCCTTATCCGGCAGATCAGAATCCCATTCTTACATTCCCTGATTAAAGGTCAGATTGGATTAACACATCCTTATCCGGCAGATCAGAATCCCATTCTTACATTCCTGATTAAAGGTCAGATTGGATTAACACATCCTTATCCGGCAGATCAGAATCCCATTCTTACATTCCTGATTAAAGGTCAGATTGGATTAACACATCCTTATCCGGCAGATCAGAATCCCATTCTTACATTCCCTGATTAAAGGTCAGATTGGATTAACACATCCTTATCCGGCAGATCAGAATCCCATTCTTACATTCCCTGATTAAAGGTCAGATTGGATTAACACATCCTTATCCGGATCAGATCAGAATCCCATTCTTACATTCCCTGATTAAAGGTCAGATTGGATTAACACATCCTTATCCGGCAGATCAGAATCCCATTCTTACATTCCCTGATTAAAGGTCAGATTGGATTAACACATCCTTATCCGGCAGATCAGAATCCCATTCTTACATTCCCTGATTAAAGGTCAGATTGGATTAACACATCCTTATCCGGCAGATCAGAATCCCATTCTTACATTCCCTGATTAAAGGTCAGATTGGATTAACACATCCTTATCCGGCAGATCAGAATCCCATTCTTACATTCCCTGATTAAAGGTCAGATTGGATTAACACATCCTTATCCGGCAGATCAGAATCCCATTCTTACATTCCCTGATTAAAGGTCAGATTGGATTAACACATCCTTATCCGGCAGATCAGAATCCCATTCTTACATTCCCTGATTAAAGGTCAGATTGGATTAACACATCCTTATCCGGCAGATCAGAATCCCATTCTTACATTCCCTGATTAAAGGTCAGATTGGATTAACACATCCTTATCCGGCAGATCAGAATCCCATTCTTACATTCCCTGATTAAAGGTCAGATTGGATTAACACATCCTTATCCGGCAGATCAGAATCCCATTCTTACATTCCCTGATTAAAGGTCAGATTGGATTAACACATCCTTATCCGGCAGATCAGAATCCCATTCTTACATTCCCTGATTAAAGGTCAGATTGGATTAACACATCCTTATCCGGCAGATCAGAATCCCATTCTTACATTCCCTGATTAAAGGTCAGATTGGATTAACACATCCTTATCCAGATCAGATTCACATTCCCTGATTAAGGTCCCATTCTCAGAATCCCATTCTTACATTCCTGATTAAAGGTCAGATTGGATTAACACATCCTTATCCGGCAGATCAGAATCCCATTCTTACATTCCCTGATTAAAGGTCAGATTGGATTAACACATCCTTATCCGGCAGATCAGAATCCCATTCTTACATTCCCTGATTAAAGGTCAGATTGGATTAACACATCCTTATCAGAATCGATTAAAGGTCAGATCAGAATCCCATTCTTACATTCCCTGATTAAAGGTCAGATTGGATTAACACATCCTTATCCGGCAGATCAGAATCCCATTCTTACATTCCCTGATTAAAGGTCAGATTGGATTAACACATCCTTATCCGGCAGAATCCCATTCTTACATTCCCTGATCAGAATCCCATTCTTTCTTACATTCCTGATTAAAGGTCAGATTGGATTAACACATCCTTATCCGGCAGATCAGAATCCCATTCTTACATTCCCTGATTAAAGGTCAGATTGGATTAACACATCCTTATCCGGCAGATCAGAATCCCATTCTTACATTCCCTGATTAAAGGTCAGATTGGATTAACACATCCTTATCCGGCAGATCAGAATCCCATTCTTACATTCCTGATTAAAGGTCAGATTGGATTAACACATCCTTATCCGGCGGATCAGAATCCCATTCTTACATTCCCTGATTAAAGGTCAGATTGGATTAACACATCCTTATCCGGCAGATCAGAATCCCATTCTTACATTCCCTGATTAAAGGTCAGATTGGTTAACACATCCTTATCCGGCAGATCAGAATCCCATTCTTACATTCCCTGATTAAAGGTCAGATTGGATTAACACATCCTTATCCGGCAGATCAGAATCCCATTCTTACATTCCCTGATTAAAGGTCAGATTGGATTAACACATCCTTATCCGGCAGATCAGAATCCCATTCTTACATTCCCTGATTAAAGGTCAGATTGGATTAACACATCCTTATCCGGCAGATCAGAATCCCATTCTTACATTCCCTGATTAAAGGTCAGATTGGATTAACACATCCTTATCCGGCAGATCAGAATCCCATTCTTACATTCCCTGATTAAAGGTCAGATTGGATTAACACATCCTTATCCGGCAGATCAGAATCCCATTCTTACATTCCCTGATTAAAGGTCAGATTGGATTAACACATCCTTATCCGGCAGATCAGAATCCCATTCTTACATTCCTGATTAAAGGTCAGATTGGATTAACATTCCCTGATTACATCCTTATCCGGCAGATCAGAATCCCATTCTTACATTCCCTGATTAAAGGTCAGATTGGATTAACACATCCCATTCTTATTCCGATTAAAGGTCAGATCAGAATCCCATTCTTACATTCCCTGATTAAAGGTCAGATTGGATTAACACATCCTTATCCGGCAGATCAGAATCCCATTCTTACATTCCCTGATTAAAGGTCAGATTGGATTAACACATCCTTATCCGGCAGATCAGAATCCCATTCTTACATTCCCTGATTAAAGGTCAGATTGGATTAACACATCCTTATCCGGCAGATCAGAATCCCATTCTTACATTCCCTGATTAAAGGTCAGATTGGATTAACACATCCTTATCCGGCAGATCAGAATCCCATTCTTACATTCCTGATTAAAGGTCAGATTGGATTAACACATCCTTATCCGGCAGATCAGAATCCCATTCTTACATTCCCTGATTAAAGGTCAGATTGGATTAACACATCCTTATCCGGCAGATCAGAATCCCATTCTTACATTCCCTGATTAAAGGTCAGATTGGATTAACACATCCTTATCCGGCAGATCAGAATCCCATTCTTACATTCCCTGATTAAAGGTCAGATTGGATTAACACATCCTTATCCGGCAGATCAGAATCCCATTCTTACATTCCTGATTAAAGGTCAGATTGGATTAACACATCCTTATCCGGCAGATCAGAATCCCATTCTTACATTCCCTGATTAAAGGTCAGATTGGATTAACACATCCTTATCCGGCAGATCAGAATCCCATTCTTACATTCCCTGATTAAAGGTCAGATTGGATTCAACATTCTTATTCCCTGATTAAAGGTCAGATTGGATTAACACATCCGGCAGATCAGAATCCCATTCTTACATTCCCTGATTAAAGGTCAGATTGGATTAACACATCCTTATCCGGCAGATCAGAATCCCATTCTTACATTCCCTGATTAAAGGTCAGATTGGATTAACACATCCTTATCCGGCAGATCAGAATCCCATTCTTACATTCCCTGATTAAAGGTCAGATTGGATTAACACATCCTTATCCGGCAGATCAGAATCCCATTCTTACATTCCCTGATTAAAGGTCAGATTGGATTAACACATCCTTATCCGGCAGATCAGAATCCCATTCTTACATTCCCTGATTAAAGGTCAGATTGGATTAACACATCCTTATCCGGCAGATCAGAATCCCATTCTTACATTCCCTGATTAAAGGTCAGATTGGATTAACACATCCTTATCCGGCAGATCAGAATTCTTACCCCTGATTAAAGGTCAGATTGGATTAACTTACATTCCCCCTGATTAAAGGTCAGATTGGATTAACACATCCTTATCCGGCAGATCAGAATCCCATTCTTACATTCCCTGATTAAAGGTCAGATTGGATTAACACATCCTTATCCGGCAGATCAGAATCCCATTCTTACATTCCCTGATTAAAGGTCAGATTGGATTAACACATCCTTATCCGGCAGATCAGAATCCCATTCTTACATTCCCTGATTAAAGGTCAGATTGGATTAACACATCCTTATCCGGCAGATCAGAATCCCATTCTTACATTCCCTGATTAAAGGTCAGATTGGATTAACACATCCTTATCCGGCAGATCAGAATCCCATTCTTACATTCCCTGATTAAAGGTCAGATTGGATTAACACATCCTTATCCGGCAGATCAGAATCCCATTCTTACATTCCCTGATTAAAGGTCAGATTGGATTAACACATCCTTATCCGGCAGATCAGAATCCCATTCTTACATTCCCTGATTAAAGGTCAGATTGGATTAACACATCCTTATCCGGCAGATCAGAATCCCCTTATTCTTTCTTACATTCCCTGATTAAAGGTCAGATTGGATTAACACATCCTTATCCGGCAGATCAGAATCCCATTCTTACATTCCCTGATTAAAGGTCAGATTGGATTAACACATCCTTATCCGGCAGATCAGAATCCCATTCTTACATTCCCTGATTAAAGGTCAGATTGGATTAACACATCCTTATCCGGCAGATCAGAATCCCATTCTTACATTCCTGATTAAAGGTTAGATTGGATTAACACATCCTTATCCGGCAGATCAGAATCCCATTCTTACATTCCCTGATTAAAGGTCAGATTGGATTAACACATCCTTATCCGGCAGATCAGAATCCCATTCTTACATTCCCTGATTAAAGGTCAGATTGGATTAACACATCCTTATCTGGCAGATCAGAATCCCATTCTTACATTCCCTGATTAAAGGTCAGATTGGATTAACACATCCTTATCCGGCAGATCAGAATCCCATTCTTACATTCCCTGATTAAAGGTCAGATTGGATTAACACATCCTTATCCGGCAGATCAGAATCCCATTCTTACATTCCTGATTAAAGGTCAGATTGGATTAACACATCCTTATCCAGCAGATCAGAATCCCATTCTTACATTCCCTGATTAAAGGTCAGATTGGATTAACACATCCTTATCCAGATCAGAATCATTCTTACATTCCCTGATTATCAGATTGGATTAACACCTTATTCTCAGAATACATTCCCTGATTAAAGGTCAGATTGGATTAACACATCCTTATCCGGCAGATCAGAATCCCATTCTTACATTCCCTGATTAAAGGTCAGATTGGATTAACACATCCTTATCCGGCAGATCAGAATCCCATTCTTACATTCCCTGATTAAAGGTCAGATTGGATTAACACATCCTTATCCGGCAGATCAGAATCCCATTCTTACATTCCCTGATTAAAGGTCAGATTGGATTAACACATCCTTATCCGGCAGATCAGAATCCCATTCTTACATTCCCTGATTAAAGGTCAGATTGGATTAACACATCCTTATCCGGCAGATCAGAATCCCATTCTTACATTCCCTGATTAAAGGTCAGATTGGATTAACACATCCTTATCCGGCAGATCAGAATCCCATTCTTACATTCCCTGATTAAAGGTCAGATTGGATTAACACATCCTTATCCGGCAGATCAGAATCCCATTCTTACATTCCCTGATTAAAGGTCAGATTGGATTAACACATCCTTATCCAGCAGATCAGAATCCCATTCTTACATTCCCTGATTAAAGGTCAGATTAGATTAACACATCCTTATCCGGCAGATCAGAATCCCATTCTTACATTCCCTGATTAAAGGTCAGATTAGATTAACACATCCTTATCCGGCAGATCAGAATCCCATTCTTACATTCCCTGATTAAAGGTCAGATTGGATTAACACATCCTTATCCAGCAGATCAGAATCCCATTCTTACATTCCCTGATTAAAGGTCAGATTAGATTAACACATCCTTATCCGGCAGATCAGAATCCCATTCTTACATTCCCTGATTAAAGGTCAGATTAGATTAACACATCCTTATCCGGCAGATCAGAATCCCATTCTTACATTCCCTGATTAAAGGTCAGATTGGATTAACACATCCTTATCCGGCAGATCAGAATCCCATTCTTACATTCCCTGATTAAAGGTCAGATTGGATTAACACATCCTTATCCGGCAGATCAGAATCCCATTCTTACATTCCCTGATTAAAGGTCAGATTGGATTAACACATCCTTATCCGGCAGATCAGAATCCCATTCTTACATTCCCTGATTAAAGGTCAGATTGGATTAACACATCCTTATCCGGCAGATCAGAATCCCATTCTTACATTCCCTGATTAAAGGTCAGATTGGATTAACACATCCTTATCTGGCGGATCAGAATCCCATTCTTACATTCCCTGATTAAAGGTCAGATTGGATTAACACATCCTTATCCAGCAGATCAGAATCCCATTCTTACATTCCCTGATTAAAGGTCAGATTGGATTAACACATCCTTATCCGGCAGATCAGAATCCCATTCTTACATTCCCTGATTAAAGGTCAGATTGGATTAACACATCCTTATCCAGCAGATCAGAATCCCATTCTTACATTCCCTGATTAAAGGTCAGATTAGATTAACACATCCTTATCCGGCAGATCAGAATCCCATTCTTACATTCCCTGATTAAAGGTCAGATTGGATTAACACATCCTTATCCAGCAGATCAGAATCCCATTCTTACATTCCCTGATTAAAGGTCAGATTAGATTAACACATCCTTATCCGGCAGATCAGAATCCCATTCTTACATTCCCTGATTAAAGGTCAGATTAGATTAACACATCCTTATCCGGCAGATCAGAATCCCATTCTTACATTCCCTGATTAAAGGTCAGATTAGATTAACACATCCTT
The DNA here is from genome assembly GCF_023373465.1 of Oncorhynchus keta. Classification (NCBI taxonomy): domain Eukaryota; kingdom Metazoa; phylum Chordata; class Actinopteri; order Salmoniformes; family Salmonidae; genus Oncorhynchus; species Oncorhynchus keta. Next base: position 20,149,374 of record NC_068447.1, on the reverse strand, counting down.
ATCCGGCAGATCAGAATCCCATTCTTACATTCCCTGATTAAAGGTCAGATTAGATTAACACATCCTTATCCGGCAGATCAGAATCCCATTCTTACATTCCCTGATTAAAGGTCAGATTGGATTAACACATCCTTATCCGGCAGATCAGAATCCCATTCTTACATTCCCTGATTAAAGGTCAGATTAGATTAACACATCCTTATCCGGCAGATCAGAATCCCATTCTTACATTCCCTGATTAAAGGTCAGATTGGATTAACACATCCTTATCCGGCAGATCAGAATCCCATTCTTACATTCCCTGATTAAAGGTCAGATTGGATTAACACATCCTTATCCGGCAGATCAGAATCCCATTCTTACATTCCCTGATTAAAGGTTAGATTGGATTAACACATCCTTATCCGGCAGATCAGAATCCCATTCTTACATTCCCTGATTAAAGGTTAGATTGGATTAACACATCCTTATCCGGCAGATCAGAATCCCATTCTTACGTTTTCAAAAATCTAACATTTAATACATTTAATAATATATCAGATAGTGGTAATCGGATAACTTTTGAAAAACCGTCCCCTGAAGACCTTTCTGGAACATGGAAGGAAAAACAAAACAGAATCACTGTTCGTTAACAGAAGTAGTGTTTTCAGAATGATCAACAGTAATGACGAGATTAAGACAAAGTGATTGTTGCTAAATATACAGTTTATTAAGGCTTGATTTTTTCTAAAGGAAAAAATATAATAAACCAAGATAGAGCTTTCAAAACCTTACAGGTTGATCCCACTGATATAGCTAAAGTGGTTTACTTGCAAGTCTATACAATAATTCATTGTATTAATATTTGTTTTATATCACGTCATTATTCCTTTAGTGTAATAGACATATCCTTTATTTTAGAACCATACATATGGCCTTCTATTGCAGCAAACAACTCGACACGTGCATGTAAGTCCTGAACTATAGGCATCACATCCATTTCATGCTTCTTGACCGAAAGAAAAACAGCAATGTCTATAATCTCAAGTGGCTTCCTCCACTTGTCTCCTTTCCTTCATCTATACTGGTGTGAAAGACAACTTGTGGAAGAAAACACCATAGAAATCACCCACCCCATATGGCTTTAACTCCATTTTCACATTACTGCAGATGGAGGAGAGGAAGGAAGCCCCTTTAGACTATTGAGATGCACCCGGACGTCCCCTGTACGAAGTCAAAGGTCATGTCTCCAGACATGCAGGGGCTACACTACACCGGCCAGGGAAAAGAGCAGCTACGCAACATCTGAGACTGGGCTGTGTGGTGATACACAAACATCCAGCAAGTCTGGAACTGATCCAGGCACATGGCAAGAAACAACGCTGTTACAACTCCATGAACACAAAAGATGCGGGTTCACACTACAGCAGTGGAGGCTGGTGGAAGGAGCTATAGGAGGACGGGCTCATTGTAATGGCTGGAATGGAATCAATAGAACGATATCAAACATATTGAAACCACGCTGGACTCCGTTCCAGTTATTTAATTCCAGCCACTACAATGAGCCCGTCGTCCTATAGCTCCTCCACTGATGTGCAGTAAGAGTGAGGGACAGCATTCACATCCATGTCTCTCTCTTGCTCACACACACTGTGATGTCACAGAATTCCAGGTTTAATGCTCAAGTCAGAATAAACCTTCAACACAAGGGAGTGGACTGAATGGCACACAGAACAGTTTATACCCTGTTTCTCTGTGCAGAATGGGAATCCAGCATGTCTGAGATCAGTAAGAGAACAAAGGAAATACTGCTGTACTGTCAATAAAGGAACTGTACTGGAAAGAAATCGTTGTGCCAACCATTACTCAAAAGGGTTGTATAGTGTTTAACCACAATGTAATCAAGGTTACCAGACTGTGATTGCAGCCTGCATGATTGCACATTGTGGGCTTTTAATTAGGGATAATTGTTTATCATTCAATGTTCAACCACCAATCAATCTTGATGGATAGATAATTCCTGATACCACTGACTTATTTTCAATGACTTTGACCAACAAAAAACACAGAAACCATATTTAGTTCTTATTTGTTTTCTTACTCTTGATAGTAAATCAGTTGCTCATTTCAGGTCATCTCCATGACTACAGGCTCCTACATTAAATCTTAGCATTAACAAGAAAATGAGATTTACAGAAAACACATTTTGAGAAGAAAGTCAAACAAAACAGATTAAGACAGATCTATGATGAACGGATAATTAACCCAAGTGATTTTTCCAAGTAGAGAAACAATTCATTCATATGTAGCAGTTACAGCACATCATTCCAACTATAAAATAATTAATTTAAAATGGTGAATGCTACATTTCTCTCAGACTGGCTTGAGTACGTGAACATAATCTCCTGATAATGACAACTTCTTCAAGACAAATGTCATTTATCAAAACAAAGTGGAAGGGTGTTAAGGATGTAAAATAGTATCATTTTCAATTCAGATGGTGAGAGCTCCATCATCGTGGAGGACACCCATCAGTTACTTCCTTCCCAGAGGCCTTTACACATTTCCTCCTTTGAAATGTCCCACGTCTGACTTCAGACTATCCCTGATTTCTCCAGCACTGTCAGTTAAAGATTCTTTTGACAAGTCATCAATGACTAGAAAACAAAATATTAAGGCTCCAGAAAAATCATCTTTCTGAACTGAAAATTGTCAGTAGTAAGCCATAAAATATAGACTTTGTTGATCTTGAATGAAAAATAGATAAACCGCTGAAGTCTCATTATCACACACAGTTCTAAGTCCGAACATTTTTTGCCTTTGGGATCCTCCAACCCTGTTGGCACAGTTAAACCTCTGAAGGATGACAACACCGCCCCCCAATGGACAAACAGGGGCAGGACACGGCAGTTCCTGATTGTACAGAAATATAAAGTGGCAGATATTCTCTCTTCTCCTTGGTGCTGTCAAACCCTGATTCAATTCAAGGAAGAGTTATTAGGGAGGGGCCAGGAGAGGTCAAAAACAAATCCAGGAAGAGTTATTATGGAGGGGCCAGGAGAGGTCAAAAACAAATCCAGGAAGAGTTATGAGGGAGGGGCCAGGAGAGGTCAAAAACAAATCCAGTCTGACGAGAAAGAGTATATGGGAGAGAATGTAAAAAAACGAAGTCAACCAGAACTAAAACAATGTGATGGTGGTGGCTAGGTAATACATGAACTCAGCTTGTTATCCCTGCACAAGAGGTGATGGGTGGTACCTGGGGCCGGAAAGCGCAAGTCTCCACGGTGGTGGCAGAAATTCACCAGGATTAAATAGAAAAAAAAAAAGAACTTTTTTTTTTTTTAAATATAATTTCTGAATTATTCTGTCTCTTAAATCGAATGTCCTAGTGTAACTGTTGATCAAGCCAAGGATAAATGTCTTCTACTGCTGTTTACTCCTGTTTTGGCGCTCCTGTGGGGAGACAAGAGAAGGACATGAATAACATTGAAAAACACAATCGAAACATCAGTGACCAAAATGTTCCTTCCACCCCTCGTCATCATAACAGTAATGTCAGATTCCTGTTGAAAGACAGAAAGTGGACATGTACCTGTTCCAGCCGAGAACGGTTCTGGATGGGTGCAGGCGGCTCAAAGGTCTGACAGCGGGAGTACAAGGAGAGAAAAATGAAGTCAGTTACACACACACACACACACACACACACACACACACACACACACACACACACACACACACACACACACACACACACACACACACACACACACACACACACACACACACACACACACACCTTATGAAGAGGGCTATGAAATGATAGGCTCTATATCAGGGCTCTCCAAACCTGTTCCTAGAGAGCTACCGTCCTGTAGGTTTTCCCTCCAACCCTAATCTAGAGCACCCGATGCTAACAATTAGCTGGTTGATAAACTTAAAAATCAGGTTAGTTACAACTGGGTTTGGAGTGAAAAGCTCCAAAAGGGTAGCACTCCAGGAACAGGGTTGAGATCCCTGTTCTATGTACCAATGACATTCCATCTTCATATTCACCAAGATGATAACTAATGTCAATCAAATGTTTACCAACAACAAAGGATTGTATTTGAAACAAACACTTCTGGGAGGCAGGTTCTTTAGCATCCATAAAGCCTAGGAGTGGATGGACAGGATTTAACAAGACAAGTGTATCTAACACACCTTGCGTACCTCCTCCTCTTCCTCCTGCCTCTTCTCATAGTGGGAGAAGTCGTCGAAGATGGAGGTGGTGTGCTTGAAGCCCACGATGATCTTCATCACCTGCTTGGCCTTCTCCAGAGGGACCTCCTGAGTGTCCCGGGAGTTGGTCACCGGCTTGTTGTCGTTGTTCTCCAAGCGGATGTGGCGCAGCTGGCTGTTGGGCACGTCCTTAACAAACAGCCAGTCCACGTCAAACTTGCCCTTCCACTTGTCCTGCGCCCACACGCCGGCACTGGTCCCGTAGTCCACGGACGAGCGCATCTCGGCCACGCCGCAGAAGTGGCCGCTGCCGTTGACGCTGAACAGCAGGTAAACGGGTCCTTTGCCGTTGAGGCTGCGGAAGGCCCCGTCCAGGCGCTTGTTGCCGTGCTCGGTGCTGCACCAGATGGAGTACTTGATGGAACGGTGGATGTCGTCCTCAGAGTAGCTCTTGATGATGAACACACGGCCGTTCTTCAGGTTCCACTCAAACACCCTGGGGTTGTAGCTGTGGGCGGCACGCAGCTTCTCCAACACCGGGTGGTTCTCCACTCCACCAGGGACCATACCGGCAGAACCAGGGGGACCGCCATTACCCCCGCTGACTATGCCAATCATACTGCTTCCGTCCATGCCGGCCCCTCCTTGTCCGTATCCAAGGTTACGGTTGCGCGGGGCGACCCAGCGGGTCTGGGGAGGTGGGGGTTGGGTCTGGTGTTGGTAGGGTTGAGGAGGGTGCTGGTGGTGTAAGGCCATGGGCTGCATTTGCTGCTGCAGCAGGGACTGGGGAGGGGGCTGCATGGGGTTCTGCTGCATGGGGGTCTGGGGCTGCATGGGGTGGCCATGGGGCATGCTCATAGCCTGCTGCTGCTGCATGGGGGCTTGGGCCACTTTATTCATAGGCCCCTTGTTGTCCCAAGTGCCAATGTCCATGTTGTGTTTGATGGGCGGAGGGGGCAGGGTTCCCCCAGGGCTGGGCATGCCTGGTTTCACCTTGGTCTTCAGCTGCTGGGGTTTGGCCGGCTTACTAGCGATGGCCGCCCAGGAGGCGGGCTTCGGCGGGGGCATACCGATAGACGTACCCCCGTTCCCCTGTGCCACGACTGGCGGTCCACCAATCACAGAGCCCACAGCCTTGATTCCTGACCCCTGGCCTGTGAGGTCACCACCGATCTTCAGGCCCACCATGCCCTGCTCCAGGCTGTTCATGCCAGGGGCCTTGTTGAGGGTGTCGCTATGGAAGCCTGTCTGGCCGTCAGGCACCAGTGTGCCACCCAGGGAGCTGGGAGGGTAGCTATAGCTGCCACCGTAGGCTGAGCTCTGAGTCTGCTGGCCCTGGGAGCCACTGGTGCCCCAGGTGGAGAAGGTCGGGTTCTCAGGGAAAAAGTTAAAGCGGTGGGGGTAGATGCTGCTGCCAAGCCCTCCAGGCTGGCCAAACACGGTGTCGGGCATGAAGTGGTGGTCTCCATTGCTCAAGGGTCCGTAGGGGGTGAGGTAAGGGATTGGGGGGTCTCCACCGGTGGACCAGGGGGCCTCACTGAGGGGGTAGGGGAAGCCAATGGAGGGGGCGTAGTAGCTGGACAGGTAGGGGTCGGTCATGGACTGGTAGCTGCTGTTCTGTGGAGGTAGAACAATTACAATAATCTATACCCGTTATGTAAAAAGTTGTTTCATTAGTCTTTTGGTGTTTGCTTCACATTATGCAGCACTAATAAACAGTTCATCACAAAAAACTCCGCTAGTAAATGGAAAGAACATGGACCCAGAAGGCCAAAACTGGGGGTTAAAATAATGGCAATGATGAGAAAGTAATACCAAAAATGTAATTTTGCAAAGGCAGATTTGTTCTGTGAGAGGACCAAAATGAGGCCCTCACTGGAAACAATCTATCGCCCTTCAACAAACAAGGTTATGAGATATTTCTGGCATCCATTTTAAATGAAAAACTAAGAGAATAGAGGGTACAAGTTAGAAGGCCACATTTAGCAACTAAAAATAAAAACGTAAAACGCTATCATCTTCTGCATATCAACCGTCTTGCCCTCTACTAAGTGAAAAGCTAGGTGACAATTACATTCCATTAGGATTCATGTGAGGAAATAATGTCAGCATCATTTGGGCATAGAGAAATTCCATATTTCTAAGGCTTTCAAGACACTTCAATCTTAATATGCAATACCTGACCCTGAGCTTTCTTCTTCTGGAAACATCTGAGAATTTTGATCCACTGAAAACCAACTGGAAAATGTAGGCCTAGCCCAGGTATATTCAACTCTTACCCTACCAATAATATATAATAATAATAAATAATAATACCAGGTCCTGAGGACAGCTGCTTTTCTGTTCTACCTGATAATAATTCTACCCACCTGGTGTTCCAGGACTGAATAAGTCCCCAATTAGAGGGAACCATGGGAAAAGGCTGTGGAACTGGCTTTGAGTCCCAGATTTGAATTTGAGGGACCTAGCCTATGTTGGGGAAATCTGAAACCTTGATATAAAGAGCTTTAATAACCCATCACTTAAAATCAGTCTGATACAAATGGAGACCAACTCTTCCAACTGCAGCTTCAACACACAAACTGCCACCCCCCCGTCATGTAAATTCAGAATTGAATAATAAGAAAATGTAAACATTATCCCATGAAAGACTGGTTAGCATTATCACCTGCGGCCAGTCACGCACCTGGGTTGATTGGCCAGTGAGGTACGGCTCGAAGTCATTGTCGTGGACAGTCTCCTTCTGATGCAGCGAACCATTTTGCACTGAAACGACAACACAGGAGTTAGGATTTTTGGCAAAAATAAAAATCAGGAATGATTTCTATCTCAACAATAACAGGTGAGGGGCAATGCACTGTCAGTTCAGTGAAGGGCATTTGGAAGTGTGCTTAGTAGGCAGCCTTAACACTGACACTCAGCATGCGCGTGTGGTGTCATCCTCCACAAATAACCTGCCTGCATCATCGTGATATGACTGACAGCCACCTGGCACATGCTAGGAGACCCGTCGTACCCTGGAAGTGAATCAGGCAGTGACCTACACCCCTCCAGCAGTGTCAGTATGAGTCAAGGCCTGTGCTGTGTGTCACTGCCTGACTGCCTCAATGTCTAACACACAATTAAAGGCTAGTCACAACACCAATCAACGTCACAGCCTACCAGCAGTGAATAATCAGCGAGTCACTAAAATGTGCGTGTGTAGAGAATTTGAGGCTGGTTTGCATACATATATTCTGAATAATATCTGGTGTGCAGTCTAAGTTTGTATGTTAAAGTCAACTCACCCAGAAAGTATGGCAAAATGTTAGCTAATAAATCAGCTGGAATTGTGCACAACAACTTCCACCAATAATCTATGGCAAACAAATGTAGAATAGGCTGTTGACTATTGTTTAGCTAACTGACATGCAAAAGGTACCAGGCTAGATACTCTCTTCAGCTGGGCCGACACTATCTAGATCAGATAGGTGTCCCGTGAGGTGAAGCTGTAACTGTGTGCTGGGGTCTAGAGACCACCAGCGCAGATCAAAAATGTACCCCAAGTAGCTACCTACTCTGGTCCGGTTTTGGAAACATAAGGAACGCATCTTTCATCAGCAAGAATATTAAAAAATATATATATATATATATATTTAAAAAAAAGTTAATTACTACACACATTTACAGGGTTAGGGTTCCTACACGGCCATATCTCCATGTAACACTGCTTGTTTACAGAAAACAGATGGAAGATAGTAGACAACCTGTTCTAATTAGCTATCAGGTGTTCCCCTCCGAACACCTGTTCATAAACAGAAGACGGATGCCACAAACATGTTGTCACTGAAAAACAGTGCAGAGGGATTAAAACGAAATGTTGGTTATTTTGGGTTTTTTAAACAACTATTTTACCAATGTAGGCTCAATTATTTAAATTCCATTTCATTCAGAGTTTTTCTGTGAACTCAATACACAGTTTCTCTAGAGATAAATCGGATCAAGCCCATTGTGCGATGTAATATAGAGTTATAATTTCCAACAGTTTAGCACAGAAAACATGGTAATTAGGTACAATGACCATAATCCATTGCGTGCCTACTTATCCAGTCTGTGTGGGGCTGACACGGAGAGGGAGAGAAGAGGCAGAAGATGCACAATCGAGAGGGTCTCTCTACCCGATAATACATGATCTAAGTGATTTATAGTTGCTATTCAGGAGTCATAAGTATGTCTTATTTACTTTGAACACTACAATTGTTATTGTCAGACAGCAGCTCTGAGATTAATTGGAATGAAAGTCATCAAATAAAACAAATGCAATATACACAAGTGAAATATTTTAAAGTAAATAAATGGTTAAGTAGGGGATAAACGCCAACGTTCTGTACATTACCTTGGAAATAATGGACGATGCAGCGGGACGAGGCGGAGCAGAGTCCCTTTGTAGAGTTCATTTACCAAGGTAATGTACAGAACAGAAGTGTTTATCCCACTGATACCAGAGTTGCCAAAGAAAACAATGTGAAAGCACACAAACTAGAGGTCAACAGATTCATTAGGGCCAATTTTAAGTTTTCATAACAATTGGTAATCGGCATTTCTGGACGCTGATTATATTGCAATCCACGGGGAGACTGCGTGGCAGGCTGACCACCTGTTACGCGAGTGCAGCAAGGGGCCATGGTAAGTTGCTAGCGAGCATGAAACTTATCTTATAAAAAAAACATCTTAACATAATCACTAGTTAACTACACATGGTTGATGATATTACTAGTTAACTAGCTTGTCCTGCGTTGCATATAATCAATGCGGTGCCTGAAATTGTGTCACTTCTCTTGTGTTCATGTCTAAGCAGAGTCAGGGTATATGCAGCAGTTTGGCTGCATGGCTCGTTGCAAACTGTGTGAAGACCATTTCTTCCTAACAAAGAACGTAATTAATTTCCCAGAATTTTACATAATTATGACATTACATTGAAGGTTGTGCAATGTAACAGTAATATTTAGACTTGGGGATGCCACCCATTCGATAAAAATACGTAATGGTTCCGTATTTCACTAAAATAATAAACGTTTTGTTTTCGAAATGATAGTTTACGGATTTGACCATATTAATGACCAAAGGCTCATATTTCTGTGTGTTTATTATTATTAAGTCTATGATTTGATATTTGATAGAGCAGTCTGACTGAGCGGTGGTAGGCAGCAGAAGGCTCGTAAGCATTCATTCTAACAGCACTCCTGCATTTGCCAGCAGCTCTTTGCAATGCTTGAAGCACACCACGGTTTATGACTTCAAGCCTATCAACTCCAGAGATTAGGCTGGCAATACTAAAGTGCCTATAAGAACATCCAAACGTCGAGGTATATGAAATACAAATGGTATAGAGAGAAATAGTCCTATAATAACTGCAACCTAAAACTTCTTAACTGGGAGTATTGAAGACTCATGTTAAAAGGAACCACCAGCTTTCATATGTTCTCATGTTCTGAGCAAGGAACTCGCTAGCTTTTTTACATAGCACATATTGCACTTTTACTTTCTTCAACAATGTGTTTTTGCATTATTTAAACCAAATTGAACATATTTAATTATTTGAGAATAAATTTATTTTATGTATTATATTAGGTTAAAATAAAAGTGTTCACTGTTCATTCAGTATTGTTGTAATTGTCATCATTACAAATATATATAAAAATTGGCATCGTCTTTTTTTGGTCCTCCAATAAATCGGTACCGGCTTTGAAAAATCATAAAATCGGTCAACCTCTAACATAAACGGTAGAAATACTGATTTTTGTTGATTATTTCATTTTTAGAAACAAATTCGTACTCATCTTTTGGTTGCGTGATCCAGTCCTTCGTTTGATTAGTTCGATATTTATGCAACCCAGATGTTTGTTCTTTATGTTCCGTTGTCATGCTCAGTGGCAACATTCTTATTCCTTGCTTGCTGCTAGCTAACCAACTAGCTACGGCTGGTCACTAATGAAATATTACTGGTTGCATACACATATTTAGCAGATGTTATTGCGGCTGTAGCGAAATGCTTGTTCCTAGCTCCAACAGTGCAGTAGTATCTAACAATACACACAAACCTAAAAGTAAAAAAATGGAATTAAGAAATATTAGGATGAGCAACGTTGACGCCGGAGTGTGTGTGAGATATATATATATAAAACACACACACACAAAAAAAGTTTGGGGTCACTTAGAAAAGTCCTTGTTTTTTTGTCCATTAAAATAACATCAAATTGATCAGAAATACAGTGTAGACATTGTCAACTGGCAGCTTCACTAAATAGTACCCGCAAAACACCAATCTCAACGTCAATAGTAAAGAGGTGACTCCGGGATGCTGGCCTTCTAGGCAGAGTTCCTCTGTCCAGTGTCTGTGTTCTTTTGCCCATCTTAATCTTCTCTTTCTATTGGCCAGTCTGAGATGGCTTTTTCTTTGCAACTCTGCCAAGAAGGCCAGCATTCCGGAGTCGCCTCTCCACTGTTGACGTTGAGACTGGTGTTTTGTGGGTACTATTTAGTGAAGCTGCCAGTTGAGGACTTGTGAGGCATCCGTTTCTCAAACTAGACACTAATGTACTTGTCCTCTTGCTCTGTTGTGCACCGGGGCCCCCCACTCTTTCTATTCTGGTTAGAGCCGGTTTGTGCTGTTCTGTGAAGGGAGTATTACACAGCGTTGTACAGGATCTTCAGTTTCTTGGCAATTTCTCGCATGGAATATCCTTTATGTCTCAGAACAAGAATAGACTGAAGAGTTTCAGGAGAAAGTTCTTTGTTTCTGGCCATTTTGAGCCTGTAATAAAACCCACAAATACTGACGATCCAGACATTCAACTAGTCTAAAGGCCAGTTTTATTGAATCTTTAAATCAGAACAACAATTTCAGCTGTGCTAACATAATGGCAAAAGGGTTTTCTAATGATCAATTAGCCTTTTAAAATGATAAACTTGGACTAGCTAACAACATGCTATTGGAACACAGGAGTGGTTTCTGATAATGGGCCTCTGTATGCCTACGTAGATATTCCTTCTTTTTTTTAATCATCCGTTTCCAGCTTCAATAGTAATTTACAATGTCTAAACTATATTTCTGAGCAATTTGATGTCATTTTAAATGTTTTTGTCCATGTGCTTTTCTTTCAAAAACAAGGACATTTCTAAGTGACCACAAACCTTTGACCTCTGGTTGTGTGTGTGTGATATATCTATGATGGGATGTATAGACATTATGTGGATAGAATATGTAGTATATCTGAAGAATACTTAAGATCTACAATTCTATGTTCAGCAATAGTTGAATAGGATAACCTTGACTAGAATACAGTATATTCATATGAAGTGGGTAAAACAGTACAAAAACATTATTAAAGTGACCAGTGTTCCATGTCTATGTACATAGCATAGCAGCCTCTAGGGTGCAGGGTTGAGTAACCGGATGGTAGCCGGCCAGTGACATTGACTAAGTTCAGGGCAGGGTACTGGGTAGACCAGCTAGTGATGGCTTGGAGAGTCTCGTAGTCCCAGCGTTAATGTACCTGTACTGACCTCGCCTTCTGGATGATAGCGACTGCTGCAGCCAGAATAACAGCAAAGTTGATTCCGTTGCGTTTGCTTCAGCTGTTTATCCCATTTATACCACAGTTGCCAAAGAAAATACTAAGCACGCATTTATCGGTAGAAAGAAAAACATTTTGTTTTTGTTTTAATTTCTATAAGAAAATTAAGTCTCTCATATTTTGGTTGCTAGAGACCCAGTCGTTCGTTTGATATTTATAGACGCAACCCAGTCGTTCGTTCTTTATGTTCCGTTACTATGCTTGTGGCGACGTTGTTGTCCCTTGCTTGCTAGACAGCTATGCTGGCTAACACAGTCACGACCTCTGCAGACAGAATTAACGGCAAAGTAGCTGTTTTCTATTGATATTCAGTAGGATAAATCCATAACAATGACATGATAATGCCCAATGTTGCCTGTCATAGCAAGAAAAGTTTGCCTTCTCATCAGGACACTTGAAACTGTTCATTGCGAGGAGATCGCATTGCATATCAAATACTAGGCTAGAAGCTAGATAAATAGTTTGTTGCTAGCAAACCTGCCAATATGACAAAAGTCTAAAAAATGTTGCTGAAAACAGCTGGTGAAACTAGAAACATGAGAGGATTTGACAGCATAGCGCCACGTGTGTCATGACGGCAACAGTAGGCACCAGAGAAATTAATGTTCATCACTCACCGTGCTAGGTCATCAGATGCTCCAAAAAATGTCTCTGCACAAACAAATCAATGCTAGCTAAGTTTTCCTTGATGGACCTGTGTTTACAATGTATCCAATTTCAGTTGTGTAGCTGTTGGTTTAGCCTTTGTAACTTTGCAGAAAGTAAGGTCTGCATGTTTTTATTTAACCTTTATTTAACTAGGCAAGCCAGTTAAGAACAAATTATTATTTTACAATGACAGCCTACCCAGTCCAAACCCGGACGGCGCTGGGCCTATTGTTCACCACCCTATGGGACTCCCGATCACAGCCGGTTGTGGTACAGCCTAGGATTGAACCAGGGTCTGTAGTGACACTGAAATGCAGTGCGCCGTAGACCGCTGCGCCACGCACAGCGTTGTGTGTCATGATTGCAAGGTATCCCGATATCTTTTCCAACTGTCCCATTACCTGGTTTTCATGCCCTTCTAGCCAATTAGAAACAAGTATCCAAGGGGCATGGTATATGGCCAATATACCACGGCTAAGGGCTGTTCCTATTCACGATACAATGGAGTGCCTGGACACAGCCCTTAGCCGTGGTATTTAGGCCATATATCACAAACCCAGAGGTGCCTTATTGCTATTATCAACTGGTTGCCAACATAATTGGAGAAGTAAAAATGTTGTCATACCTGTGGTATATGGTCTGATATACCACGACTGTCAGCCAATCAGCATTCAGGGCTCAAACCCCCCAGTTTGTAATAAGTGATAAGCAGTAACGGGAAGTCACTACCATATCTTTTCCAACTGTCCCAATATATTTTCCAACTGTCCCATTATCTAGTTTAAAATGCCCTTTATGCAAATCAGAAACGAGTCTTCAACAATGCTGTGGTATAAGATCTATTATAAACTGGGTGGTTCGAGCCCTGAATGCTGATTGGCTGACAGCCGTGGTATATCAGATCGTATACCACGGGTATGACAAAACATTTTTACTGCTCTAATTACTTTGGTAATCAGCCAATACACCACGCTGCGTCATGCCTAAGAACAGCCCTTATCCGTGGTATATTTGCCACATACCACACCTCCTCGGGCCTTATTGCTTAAATTAGTAGTAAAGAGAAGTCACTACCATCAACGGTCCTTTATTAATTGTTCTACATTACATGTTATAGCATTCAACCCACTTAATGCATTGTGCATTTATTGTTTACAGTAATAATTCAAACGTATATCCGTGATTCTTTTTTAATAATCGACACTAAACCGAACTCAAAGCACTAATTGCTCAGCACTACAAATACTGTGGGCTGCAACTGTTAAAGCAGCATAGGCCTACAGTAAGTATATATTTTGCATTTGTGAATTTATTTTTGATGTAATATGAAAGTAGAGGGCTTGATGTTTCTAGAACCATACCGCAATTGAGAATCGATTCACAATTATAATTTTGCTGTCAGAACCAATTCGCTTTTCCTAACATAACATGTAAGGATAACGTTAGGCTCTGATAGTCCATTATTGGGCTAACTCAAAGGGATTCTACAAAAAGTTCTCACCGGGACAGCCAAAGACCCCTTTTAGGTTCTAGCTAGGTAGAACCCCCCCCCCCACCCCCTAAAACTGCAGCTAAATATACGGCTGTTTTTCTTTTGGGTATAGATAGGCCTATTTGATAGATACGTGTTAGCTATGTGAAATGCAATGATTCTTACCTTTAGATGCTTGTCCCTTTGATCTCTGCATCCCCATTGGATCACGCCGGGAATAAAAGAAAACATGCATGTTAGCCAAAGGGAGCTTCACCATACATTACCTACCTAGCTAACTGGGCCTATCCGCTGGCTAGCTAGTTAACTAGCTGACAAGTGTCTCACCATGATCAGACTAACATTGGCTAGCTAAAAGTTCTGGCTAGCTAGCTACGTAACACCATGGGAAAATCCCAGCAGTGAGCTGATCAGCTAGCTTTTTGGCTAAACGCATAGCTTAAATATGACTAACAAGATCATCAAGCAACGATGTAACGTTGCAAGATAGCTAGTTAACTTACTAACTAGCTACGCCCATTTAGCCAACTAACTAGCTAACGTTAACCAATGATCCATTTAAATATTAGCTTATCAGGTTAGTTAACCCCTGATTTCTAAACAAGAGTTGGCTAGCTAGCAGGTTAGCAAGATGTTAGCTACCTAGCCAACATTACTTCGCTAGCAAATAGTTTGCTTAACGTTAACGTTAGCTACTTGTTTTCCCTCAAACATCGTACAGTAAAACTATGCAAATATGTCGTCGCAAAACGTCCTTCGTTTGAACAAACCGGTTAGTTAGCTTGCCAACAAACCGCCTGGCACAATTAAATTAGTTTGAAACGTAGCTAACGTTACCTGGCTAAGTAAGGTTAATTTGCTAGCTAACATATTTACTGCACGGCGACATGCATCGTCCTGCCTAACGTTACCTGAGGGTCAATGCTTGTGGCAGACATAATTCATTAAGCAAGTCCCTGGATTCGCACGGAGCCTAGCAGGTCAGTGTATCTGATGCTCCGGTTTTCGATGGTTCCTAGCTCAGTTAGCTGGCTAGGCTAGCTAAAGTGTTTTTCCACTGCTTGTATCCCCAGATCAACTCCCACAGTGCAAGTATCTTATCCGGTCTGCTCGGATTCAATGTCCAAGCTTAAATAATTCGGGATAATATTTCTAGATCTCCACAGAATATTGTTTTTGGATCCGGTACAATCTGTCCACAGTTAAATCTTTTACGTATTTTTTTTCACTCCAGAGATCCCTCCACAGTTAGCGTGCAGCACTTCCCCCAATGGCTGTTCTATCCCATTGGTTCCATCCGGGTTCTCGACTGAGCTTTACGACAACGACACTGGGTTTCTTGAAAGGTGAGTGGCCCTGCACACAGTGGGGCAACGATATTTGGCTTTCCCATGGATCTGATCCGCTGGTGTCACAACAATGAAAAATACCTTTGGTGGTAATATTCTACACTCGGAATGTGACCCCTTTGGTCACTTTATTTGTCTTATGATCAGTTACAGTTACTCATTACTGTAAACTTCTACGGGTACAACACCAAACATGAGAATGATGAACTGCTTGAATCTACAGAGAAACGTATACTTCATTGGTTATCTAAATGTCACAATTCGTTATTATTGATAGGAGGGGTCTTTAACATTACTATAGATAATTCAACTGATAGATGGCCCCCTGGTAGACCAACCAATCAGAATTTGGGTTGAATACTTTTTATGGAAAAGTTTGATCTTACTGATATATGGAGAGAGAGGTTTCCGGCCGACAGATCACTTTGAGTAACAAAACAGGTTACAGACAATCCCGAATAGATTGTTGTCTTTTATGTGTGTTACTACAAATATTTGTACTACTCCCCTCATAGGGTCATTTACATTGATATCAAAATATTTACCCCTGATACTAACCTTGGCAGAGCATCCTACTGGAAGCTAAATAGCTCATTATTAAATAATGATATAAATACATTTGCGGTTAAAGATCTGCTCTCACACTTTTGGGAAAGGGCTTGTGAAGCAAAATCTTATTGCAAGAACTGGGAGCTCTTTAAATTTGAGGTAAGACCAGAAGAGCTGAGGAGGAAAAGGTGATCATTAAGATAACTTCTCTTTCTCAGAGGTCCTCAGCCAACCTCTTGGGGGAGGAGAAGATGGAACTAATTGAGTTACAAAATAAACTGGATAATATACATACATTAAAAGCAGAAGGAGCCTTTATTAGATCTATGAAAAAATGGATTGAGGAGGGAGAACAGAATTCATCCTATTTCTTTAGACTTGAGAAATTTCACTCTAAAAATAACACTATCCATAAATGAAACATTGATGGTGTTATTACAGATGACCAAAAATGAATTGCTAAATACTGTAGCAATTTTTTTTAACAGAAAATGATATAGCTCTACGTACTGTGAGAAATCCACAGATATGTTTTTTAACTCACTGAATAATGTTCACTCTACAGTGATATAGAATCTAAACAGTGCGATGAACCCATCAAAGTTGAAGAGATTATAGAGTCTATCAAACATCTAAAGAACAATAAATCACCAGGTGTTGATGGAATTACATCAGAATTTTACAAATTATTTTCTGAACAAGCAGCTCCCTTCCTATTTAAAGTATTTTTTAGAGAGTATTATAAACAATATTCTCCCTCCTACAATGAGTCAGGGGTTAATAACACTGATACCTAAGCCTCAAAAAGAAGTGCTGCTCATCGATAACTGGCGTCCAATTTGTCTTCTTAATAATGACCTATAATAATGACCTTGCTACTTGCAAAAATAATTAAAGAAGTCCTGGATGCAATCATTGATGAAACACAGTCTGGCTTCATGAGGAACAGACATATTTCTAACAATGTCAGACTAGTATTAGACATACTTGACTCCTCAGACCTAATAACTGAGGATAGCTTCATATTATTTTTTAGATTTTTATAAAGAATTTGACACAGTAGAGCATCACTTTCTCTTCCACTCCCTTGAGAGACTTGGCTTCTGGGATTTTTTTCTGCAAGGCTATTAAGACTCTCTATGCAAATGGTAACAGCTCTATTAAATTGAAATGTGGCACCTCACCTAGATTTGAGTTAAAGAGAGGAATTAGGCAAGGTTGTCCTATCTCTCCGTACCTATTTTTATTAATCACCCAACTTCTTGCAAATTCTTTAAATAATAGCCCTGTACAAGGTATTTCCATAGCTGGTAAAGAAATGATTATAAGCCAGCTGGCTGATGATACTACACTTTCTCTGAAAGATGCTAAGCAAATTCCCATATCGATCAATGTGATTCCAATCCTTTTCCAAAGCGTCTGGTCTATATCTTAACATTAATAAATATGAACTCATAGCTGTCAAAGAATGTGTGACACCTTCATATTATGGTATTCCAGTAAAAGAAGAACTTACATATTTAGGCATAACCATTACAAAGGATCAGAAGTCTAGAGGCTTACTAAATTTTAACCCTCTTATTAAAAATACGCAGAAGAAGCTAAATCAATGGTTACAAAGGGACTTATCTTTAAAAGGTAGAGTCCTAATAACCAAAGACTGAAGGTATCTCTAGACTAACATATGGTGTACTATCTTTATATCTTGACAGTAAAATAAGCAAGGAGATAGACCAGATGCTTTTCAACTTTCTGTGGAGAAACCGTACCCATTACATTAGGAAAACTGTTGTAATGAACACTAATGAGAATGGTGGACTATCTGGACTTTACTACTTTAAATAATACTTTTAAGATCAATTGGATAAAACAATTCCTAAGACGACCCACCTCTATCTGGAATTTTATTCCTCATCATGTCTCATCTCTACTTTTGGTGGCCTTCATGTTGTTTTGTAATTATAATATTGACAAAATTCCAGTGAAACTTTCTGCTTTTCATCGGCAGGTTTTCTTGTCATGGTCCTGAATTTATAAACACCATTTTTCTCCACACAGATATTATATATGGAATAATCGGGATATATTGTATAAAAATACGTCTTTGTTTTTAGAATATTGGTTCCGAAATAATATCCTATTGGTGAGCCAACTGGTAAATGCAGATTGTCTTTTACTCAGTTATAAGGAATTCTTATCACTTTACAAGGTCCCTGTAACACCTAAAGATTTTGAAATTATTTTAGACGCCATTCCCTCAGGTGTTGCTCTGTTATTCAGGAACGTGTCAAGACCTGACCCTCAGAGCCTACCTTCTATTGACCCTGTTGACTCATCAATAGGAAAGATTTGTTTCTCTTTTGGTCCATTCAACAACAGAGCGATACGATCCTTGTTTCAGCAGGATGTTGTATACCTTATGTCATGACTTATTGGAATGGATTTATTGATAATATCTGTTGGAAAAAAGTTTGGATGTTGCCACACACATACCTACTTGTTAACAAAATTAAGGAAGTTTCCTTTAAAATTATTCATAAATATAATCCTGCCAACCACTATATGAAGAAGTTTAAGGAAAACATCAACTCAAATAGCTCCTTTTGTAATGACCACCCAGAAACAGTGTTGCATCTTTTTTGACATTGTATTCATGTAACAAAAAAACTGTGGCAAGACATCAGTAGATTTATAATTGACCACATTTATGAAGATATTACACTATTGTGGAGAGATGTACTGCTTGGGTTCTTTACATATGATAGAAATAAGCTGAAACATTTTTATGTAATTCATTTCATTATTCTTTTGGCCAAATTTCATATGCACGAAAATAAATTGAACTGTATTTTAAGACAGTTAAATACTCAACTAACAAAAAAGCTGTTAGAATTGTAAGTGTATGTATGTCCCTTAAGGTCCTTGTGTAATTGTAATGTGATATTTTACCCCCAGCTCGATTGTCCAGTGTATGTAGTCTGTATGTACTTGTGCTCCCTCATGTACTTTCTGTATTGATTTGTTGTTAATTAAAACATTTAAAATAATCAAACACAAAAACAAAAACAAAACAAAAAAAGTGAGTGGCCCTGCATGGACCAGTGTTGGCAGGTTAGAATGAGTCTAGTGACAGTTTATGGGAAGTTTATGCAAAACAGGTACGATGCATGGTACAATGAGGGACAGTAATTTCAATAAATAGTCAAATGTTGCTGTTGTTGTGAGACACCAGACATGTAGAAGTCCCATTCAGACACAGGGATGTAGGCCTATACTAAAGGCTACAAAGACAATATTTTTCCTAGGCCTAAATCATGCCGAAATAAATATTAGGCTATCCAGATAAAATCCCTTGCCTAACAGATTTACATTGGATGTGTAAGACATGTAGGCAAGGCCAGGGAAGATGTTTATCATTCAAATCAAATGTTACTTGTCTAAATACAACATGTGTAGACCTTACAGTGAAATGCTTACTGAAATTCCATCATGAGCTATGCAAACTGTAGAAATAAATATCATGAGGTTTATGCCTAAGACTCTAACAACAAAAATCTGGGGGGTTACAGTGACCCCGGCTATAAATCCTGGATATATTTTATATTAATGTATAGGCCTAATATGCCTTAACCACCTCCTTGAAGAAGGCTCATTGGTCTTCTACTCATAGTCTCCCTTTCCCTCTTCTCCTCTCTCTAAGGCAGTAAGGGAACACATTGTCAATCAGTAGTTGGGCACAGATGGCTGAACGGCTCACTTTTGTGTGTGAGTTTGCCTGCAGGTATACTGATGAGGAGGCACACAAAGGTATGTACAGTTGGTATTGGTTTGATACCTTAAAAAAGGTAGAGGTGTGGATCAGACAACCAGTCAGTATCTGGTGGGACCATCATGCAACGCTACACATCTCCTTCACATAGAGTAGATCAGGATATTGATTGTGGCCTGTGGAATGTTGTCCCACTCCTCTTCAATGGCTGTGTGAAGTTGCTGGATAATGTCGGGAACTGGAACACGCTGTCGTACATGTCGATCCAGAGGATACCAAACATGCTCAATAGGTGACTTGTCTGGTGAGTATTTAGGCCATAAAAAAAAATGGGGAAATGTTCAGCTTCCAGGAATTGTTTACAGATCCTTGTGACGTGGGGCTGTGCATCATGCTGAAACATGAGGTGGATAAATGGCATGACAATGGACCACGGGATCTCATCAAGGTATCTCTGTGCATTCAAATTGCCATCGATAAAATGCAATTGTATTCATTGTCCGTAGCTTATGCCTGCCCATCCCATAACCTCACTGCCACCATGGGGCACTCTGTTCACAACGTTGACATCAGCAAACCACTCATCCACATAACGCCATACACACTGTCTGCCATCTGCCCGGTACAGTTGAAACCGGGATTCATCTGTGAAGAGCACACTTCTCCAGCTTACCAGTGGCCATCGAAGGTGAGCATTTGCCAACTGAATTAGTTTACATTGCCAAACTGCAGTCAGGTCAAGACCCTGGTGAGGACGACGAGCACGCAGATGAGCATCCCTAAGACTGATTCTGACAGTTTGTGCAGCAATTCTTTGGTTGTGCAAAACCACAGTTTCATCAGCTGTCTGGGTGGATGGTCTCAGTCAATCCCGCAGGTGAAGAAGACAGATGTGAAGAAGACAGATGTGGAGGTCCTGGGCAGGCATGGTTACAAGTGGTCTGCGGTTGTGAGGCTGGTTGGACCTTTTAATGTTCCCATGCACAAGGTGCACCTGTGTAATGATCATGCTGTTTAATAAGCTTCTTGATATGCCAGACCTGTCAGGTAGATTATCTTGCCAAAGTAGAAATGGCACGAACAGGGATGTAAACAAATTTGTGGAAAACAATTGAGAGAAATATGCTTTTTGTGTATGTAGAACTTTTCTGGGATCTTTTATTTCAGCTCATGAAACATTGGACCAACACTTTACATGTTGCATTTATATTTTTGTTCAGTGTTCATTGTGAGACTGGTTACATTCGCGATCATTGTGCAAAATCTGCAGCAATAAATATACATTATTTAATGTGTAGGTTTATCAAATTAAACTTGGTGGATTCCGGGTTGGACACGTCTCACTAATGCACTTCTCTTCTTCTCTTCTCTCTTCTCTTCTCCCCGTCAAACAGTCTGGAAAAGAGAATGACAGAGGCCTCTATTGACCAAAAGATCAATATAGCATGGGCAGCGCCATAGAGGGCTTCCGAAATGTTAAAGTGGTCAAACTAGTCAACTGTGTGGGGATTCTTATGGGTTGTAGCCTCAATGGCGCTACCTATGCTGTCACAGATATACAGATGGTTCCTCTATCTATCTCTATGTTTTGACCGCATGGGACTGCCTTCTGGCATCTAGTGAGTGAGTTCTGGAACGCTGCCTGATGTGGGCTACTGCGCAAGCCGTGCTTACAGCTGCAGGGAATATATGTTCAGCACTGCGCGCTTCGCGCTCCCATCTGCACAGTCCACTATGGAACGGAACAGGGATGACTGCCACAGGACCGAAGGAAAAAGAAGAGACCACAACCCCCAGCATGACGGATGACAGGAGCGAGATGATGTATATTCTGGAGACGCCCCAGATGCGAGGCGAGGAGGAGAGGCTTCGAACTTTTGAAAACTGGCCGGACGATGCACCGGTCAACGCGACCAACCTAGCCAGAGCGGGCTTCTTTTTTCTGGGGCCCGATGATAAGGTCAAGTGCTTCTGTTGTGGAGGGATCCTGAGGTATTGGGTCCATGGGGACAGTCCGATCGTCGAACACAAGAGACACTTCCCCACTTGTAGTTTGGTAATGGGTAGAGCCGTTGGGAATATCCCACTGTATGTCGTTCCCGGGTCCCCTTCTGACTCCGTGGACGGTCAGCTGTTGAGCCAGCTCCAGAGGATGACTGTGGACGACCAGGGGGCGGCCGGGCAGGCTGTTTACCCCGAGATGGAGTCAGAGGAATCCCGTCTCACCACCTTCCACAACTGGCCCACCGGTGCGGCGGTCCAGCCCGATGTTCTGTCGAGGGCAGGATTCTTCTACACAGGTGCGCAATAGTATTTGTTGATGGTGAGAGAGAAATCCTATTGTGACATCAGTGTGTGTTGTGTATTTCCACTTTTCTAAATTATGTTGGGAACATTTTATAACTTGCTTCTTTCTTTTAGTTCCCATGTTTAGTGAAGCTATTGGAAAAATTACGCACGCCTTGGCAATTAGAAATTGGCAATTGGATATTCAGAAATAGCAGGTTCCAGTCTTTGTGTGTGGGACAATAGCCACGCTGAGTCATGTGTTTGTAGACAGAAAAAGCTGGACAGGACTGGGACTGCGTAAAGGAAAACATCACTGTTATGGTTAGACTGTTGTGTTCATTCAATCTTAGAACATAAACGACTGAGAGCGAATCAGAAACAACTTTTCCTTTGTTTGAAATTCAGTTTTGGAAATGCAATAACACAATCCACATTCTCACAGCAGGAATGTTGGGGTGTCTGCTTGTGTGTATTAATGTGATCATTTGTGTCATTGTGTTTGCAGTGGCGGTTCTAACTTGCGCCCCCCCAAAACAAAGCACCATTCTGCACTAACTGTCATTTTTATTCAGATATTTGGAACAATACAAATAAATAATCATAACATTTAAAACTATACAAATATATACAAAAGACCTTCCCAGGTAGTAGCCTGCCTATGTCACAAACTAGAATCAAGGCCCCCTCTCCGACAAGGCTATTTGACTCACAGTCCCACGCGGTGACATGATAATGCAAATGAGCGATAGAAAACCGATCCTGCAAATGTCAGCAATCCAATTTTGTTTGTGTGGGCGCCCCGTGCTGTCCCCAACAAGATGCCGCCCCGGTCGGCTGCCATTGTCGCCTATACCTAAATTTGCCTGTGTGTGTGTGTGTACACGGACAGCAAACACACACTGCTTGCTGTCTGTGTGTACTGTATGCATGTGTGTGTTTTTTAGTGTGTCTAATCTTCATGTAAAGTCTGTCAGAAGTGCTATGATAGACGAAATATTATGTCCCTCCTAGGACACGGTGACAACGTGAAATGTTTCTACTGTGATGGAGGGCTGAGGAACTGGGAACCTGGAGATGACCCCTGGCAGGAGCACGCCAAGTGGTTCCCACGGTAACACACAAACTGTCAAAATGCAAAATGTAATGCCTTTGACTCTGTGTCCACGGTTCTGCTGTGTCAACTTTCTCTTTCATTCCTCAGATGTGACTTCCTGATCCAGACGAGAGGGCGAGACTACGTCAGCAACACCCAGGATACTCACTTCAATAGAGAGACTGTGGTAAGTACCTTAATCCCTAACATTCATCCTTCACTGTTGTGCTTCACTGTCCTCCACTGTCCTACCAAAAGCCAGGATCATTTGTATATTTGTAGTGTGCCAACATAACTGTTGTGGTCACTACAGTGTGTTAGAGAATGAATAGATCCCTAGTGTTGATTTGTTTTCCAGGGTGTATCACAGACTCCGGTGTCCAGAGAAATCAACTCAGAAAATGGTGAGTCCCAGGATACAAATGAAAACATTGAAACTTATATTACATCCACTTCATTCTCTTGACCCCCGCCTCCCTAAATGGCATCAATGGGTGATCCGCCCCACGTTTTAACCTGTGCTGAACAAACACAATAAATATGGATTGCCTTGGAAACCAATACACTGCTTTCCCCTGGATACAGACTAAGAGGATGTATTACATAAGTGGGCACTTAAACGTGTGTGTGTAGCGAGAGAATTACAAATACTGTCCGTTTCAGCTGTTTTAGAGGACAGTCAGAGAAACAGATGTATCCCTCAGTGGTGCTTTTCTCTGTATTTATCAGAACTCAATTTGTTTATGTGGTTTAATGTGTGTCAGAGAGGTGATGCGGGGCTTTTGGTTGCCTCTTCTTTGCCCACTCCCACACCCTGGGGTACTGCTCTCTCCACTCCCACACCCTGGGGTACTGCTCTCTCCACTCCCACACCCTGGGGTACTGCTCTCTCCACTCCCACACCCTGGGGTACTGCTCTCTCCACTCCCACACCCTGGAGTACTGCTCTCTCCACTCCCACAACCTGGGGTACTGCTCTCTCCACTCCCACACCCTGGGGTACTGCTCTCTCCACTCCCACACCCTGGGGTACTGCTCTCTCCACTCCCACACCCTGGAGTACTGCTCTCTCCACTCCCACACCCTGGGGTACTGCTCTCTCCACTCCCACACCCTGGGGTACTGCTCTCTCCACTCCCACACCCTGGGGTACTGCTCTCTCCACTCCCACACCCTGGGGTACTGCTCTCTCCACTCCCACACCCTGGGGTACTGCTCTCTCCACTCCCACACCCTGGGGTACTGCTCTCTCCACTCCCACACCCTGGGGTACTGCTCTCTCCACTCCCACACCCTGGGGTACTGCTCTCTCCACTCCCACACCCTGGGGTACTGCTCTCTCCACTCCCACACCCTGGGGTACTGCTCTCTCCACTCCCACACCCTGGGGTACTGCTCTCTCCACTCCCACACCCTGGGGTACTGCTCTCTCTACTGTGCCTTTTATCAAATTATAAAATGCTAGCACAATAGCATCACATACTGTTGCTGAATCTGCCTATCATCTTTTTTTAGTTGTACTGAATACAAGAGAGGAAAAATGTCTGGTTTTCCATATCTCAAGGAGAGACACATCGTCTTGGTAACGCTGAATAAAAATGCAGTGCTGTTGGTTTTCAGTGAAACTCTATATAACAGTCTCTTTCCCAACTTCCCACCTAATACCTGTTTTGTTTTTTCTCTCTCCCCGTACCTCCCTGTCCTCCCCTCTGTCAGATGTGGTGGGTGGTCTGGGCGTACCCTCGGCCATGTTGTCTCCTGTGATCCAGACCGTGCTCCAGATGGGGTTTGAGGCTGACCTGGTGGAGAGTCTGGTCCAGACCAAGTACCTGCTGAACGGCCAGCACTACACCTCCGTGTCTGGCCTGGTCACTGACATACTGGCAGCTGAGGAGGAGGACCGGACCAGGAGGCCGCAGAGCAGAGGTCAGAGTAAGAATGGTGATTATATTAATGATAATGGCTTGGATTTACATAGAACTTTTCTGATGTTCAAAGCACTTAACACTGTAAGGGGAGGGGATTCACTTCATCCACTACCAGGCTGATAGTACAGTAGCAGCACGTGCCTGGGTACAGCTCACAGGGGTCAATCCCTAAACATTTGCCTTGTCTGACAGAACCCACTGCCTCTACCCATAGATACTTGTTTGGAGGTAGGGACCAGCGGATTGTTATTGTTATGGGCTAGGTAAAGGCTAAGGGCTCACATTACTTGAACTTACAACCTACAGGGCTCTAATTACAATTTGACCCCTGGGGGAGTCCTAAAAATAGCCTGCTGGACTAACGTTGGTATCTTTAACTCTGATGTTGACCACGTTCATATTTTAACACAACCCTTTGATATTCTTGTTCATCTGAAATGACTGGATTGACACTGAGAAACAACAAATGGAGACTCTCGTTAAACATGTAAATAAACTCAGCAAAAAAAGAAGCGTCTTCTCAATGTCAACTGCGTTTATTTTCAGCAAACATAACAAGTGTAAATATTTGTATGAACATACGATTCAACAATTGAGACAAACTGAACAAGTTCCACAATTAAATAATGTGTGTGTGGGGGGGGGCAAAATCATAAGTAACAGTATCTGGTGTGGCCACCAGCTGCATTAAGTACTACAGTGCATCCCCTCCTCATGGACTGCACCAAATTTGCCAATTCTTGCTGTGAGATGTTACACCACTCTTCCACCAAGGCACCTGCAAGTTCCTGGACATTTCTGGGGGGAATGGCCCTAGCCCTCACCCTCCAATCCAACAGGTCCCAGACGTGCACCATTCTGAGATCCGGGCTCTTCGCTGCCCATAGTAGACAACTGACATTCCTGTCTTGCAGGTAATCACACACAGAACAAGAGGTATGGCTGGTGGCATTGTCATGCTGGAGGGTCATGTCAGGATGAGCATGAGCATGAGGAGGATGTCTTCCCTGTAACGCACAGCATTGAGATTGCCTGCAATGACAACAAGTTCAGTCTGATGATGCTGTGACACACCACCCCAGACCATGACAGAAACTCCACCTCCAAATCGATCCCGCTCCAGAGTACAGGCCTCGGTGTAACGCTCATTCCTTTGACGATAAACGCAAATCCGACCATCACCCCTGGTGAGACAAAATCACGACTCGTCAGTGAAGAGCACTTTTTGCCGGTCTGGTCCAGCGACGGTGGGTTTGTGCCCATAGGCAACGTTGTTGCCAGTGATGTCTGGTGAGGACCTGCTTTACAACAGGCCTACAAGCCCTCAGTCCAGCCTCCTATTGTGGACAGTCTGAGCACTGATGGAGGGATTACGCAATCCTGGTGTAACTCGGGCAGTTGTTGTTGCCATCCTGTACCTGTCCCGCAGGTGTGATGTTCGGATGTACCGATCGTGTTTCGGTGTTGTTACACGTGGTCTGCCACTGCGTGGCCAGTCAGCTGTCCGTCCTGTCTCCATGTAGTGCTGTCTTAGGCATCTCACAGTACGGGCATTGCAATTTATTGCCCTGGCCACATTTGCAGTCCCCATGCCTCTTTGCAGCATGCCTAAGCACGTTCACGCAGGTGAGCAGGGACCCTGGATATGTTGTTTATGGTTCATTGAACAAGCATGGGAAACAGTGTTTAAACCCATTACAATGATTTTTACAAATTATTAGTTTAGATGATGTTACTGTGAGTAACCATGTCTCACCCTTTACTATTGGTGTTTTCTGTCCCTATCAGGGCTGGTGGAGAGGCATGGGCTCAGTGCAGGAGGGGTCAGGACACAGGCACCCATCAGAGAAAAAGGTCATGTGTATTTCACACACACACACACACACTCGCCCACACACACACAAACACCAACACTCCTGTGTGTATTTCAGCAGTGGGCGACCCCACCCCTGATGAGCTCCTGCGTCAGCTGCAGGAGGAGCGGACATGTAAGGTGTGTATGGACAAGCGGGTTTCCATTGTCTTCATCCCCTGTGGTCACCTGGTGGTGTGTAGCGACTGTGCTGCCAGCCTGCGTCACTGCCCCATCTGCAGAGCCACCATCAGAGGCAGTGTCCGAGCATTCATGTCCTGAAAGACACACACTCAAGTACGAGACCTCTGTGAATATGTATGACACACTTATCCTATAGTATCCCTAATACTCTGAGAAACAATACACAATTTCCTTGTTTCCCTTTTAGGCTTTTGTTTACCTTCGACAAATGAAGAAAGATTCTAGAACCCCTTGGAGCAGCTCACATTATTTTATAGGTGCTGTGAGAACATTCTGAAAATGTTCCCTGGATGTTGGATGCCAGGTCTGACCCACGTTAAAACCGTTGATTTGCCCTGCTCAAAATACCCTCAAATTAAAATGGCCTCGTGTTGGCTATAATATATTATATATATATATAACCAATAAAAACAGATGCAATATCCAGTGTTTTGTCAGTATTGATGTTTACAGTGATCAATTGGAAGAGCAAGTTAAATCTGTCCAACTGCACATCACAGATTACAGTTAGAATATTTGCACAAAATTAGAATAATCCCTAAAACAAATAAATCACAATGAAAATGATTAAAAGTACACATTGTTTTTATTAACAAAACTTATATTTACACGTTTGGACAAATAGGATAACATAATTGAGTCACATGTGATGGGGACTACAGAGGACACAAAATGAATTGAAATACAAAAAGCTTTTCCCCCACTTTCCTATACAAAGACACAGAATTATCTACAAAGAGGTGGACTCTTTTTCAGTGGTATCCATTACGCCACCACAATAGGCCCCAACCAACTCGAATGCCAGGTATGGCTCTTCCATTCCCTGTCGGAGGGGCTGCATTGCATTAAAAGGAAGAACTGTTCCCATAAATCAAATGACTTTAGTTGTCTTCAAGCGAAGAGATGAGGTGCAGTGTGTGTTCATTTCTGATAATGATCCTGGCTACAGTTATTAAATTGTAGCTGATCCTACAGTATGTTCATCAGTACTGACAGACAAGCCTGGCTTGGTATTGATAAACTTGGGGTTTACTCACTGGAGTCCAACATACAATGTTACAGAAGGAAATGTAATGTATAGAGCTGGCAATATCTATGACAGAATGGCTATTCTGCACAAGACATCTCTATATGAATGTTCTTTAACATTGCCCCCTTTGCCCCCTCCTGAAATAATGATATCCTATTACCTATATAGTGCACTACTTTAGGATATCATTTGAGACAGTCCATGGTTTACTATTATCATTGTTGCACCACCGTTCTGCAATAGAATTCCTATCAAGCCCAGATCAGTTGCGAGAAAGAGCTGTGATTTCAATATCATCAAATGAGCAGCCTGTCTTCCAAACCCACAATACCACACGGGATAAGAGCATGTTGATCAGATGCTGCTGGAAACGAGATCAAACCAAATTCAAATCCTCCTATGTTCTGTGTTCAAGGCTCTTTTGATTAGGTAGAAAACAAGCTTTGAAAAAGGTTAAATCATTGCATTCATGTCTCAGCAGATAAGACAAATCATACAAAAATTAAAAACAATTGAGCTTAGAGGCTACAGAAATAAAGGAATACATTAGTTCTACTGAACGATGTTAAGTATAAGACTGCATGGATAACGTGGAGATAAAGAAGTATAGTTATATACACGTACATACATGCAGGGCAGTAACCTGGACATTTCTATGGGGTCCAGTATCCAGTCGGATAAAGGGAAATATCCTTAACTGTTTTTTTTGTAACTTATGAATGAACAATATGCCATGAAAGCCTAAATGACAAAGATGAGGGGTTTGTTCAAGTGAAGAACACAAACATATTCAGCAGTATTTAATGTGTACATGACCACATTCAACAGCAGGGGGCAGTAGAGGTACATAGTAACAAAACAGAAGGGGACAGGCCAGGTAGAAGGTGCTCTTACGCACAGATCTAGGATCAGTTGCCCCTTCTCAAAACTTAAAAGAGATGAAACACAAAACTGAGCTTAGATCAGTGTCTACTGGCAACTCCATCATACTCCTAAAGGGACACAGCCAAGGCAGTTACACAATCTGCCACAGAAAGTCCAAATCATAGAGATCCTATTAAATTACTAGAGGGGCTAAAGATCCTATTAAATTAATAGAGGGGTTAGAGATCCTATTAAATTAATAGAGGGGCTAGAGATACTATTAAATTACTAGAGGGGCTAGAAATACTATTAAATTAATAGAGGGGTTAGAGATCCTACTAAATTACCAAAGGGGCTAGAGATCCTATTAAATTAATAGAGGGGTTAGAGATCCTATTAAATTACTAGAGGGGTTAGAGATCCTATTAAATTAATAGAGGGGTTAGATATCCTATTAAATTACTAGAGGGGTTAGAGATCCTATTAAATTACTAGAGGGGCTAGAGATCCTATTAAATTAATAGAGGGGCTAGAGATCCTATTAAATTAATAGAGGGGTTAGAGATCCTATTAAATTAATAGAGGGGCTAGAGGTCCTATTAAATCCTAGAGGGGTTAGAGATCCTATTAAATTACTTGAGGGGCTAGAGATCCTATTAAATTACTAGAGGGGCTAGAGATCCTATTAAATTACTAGAGGGGCTAGAGATCCTATTAAATTACTAGAGGGGTTAGAGATCCTATTAAATTACTTGAGGGGCTAGAGATCCTATTAAATTACTAGAGGGGCTAGAGATCCTATTAAATTACTAGAGGGGTTAGAGATCCTATTGCATTACTAGAGGGGTTAGAGATCCTATTAAATTACTAGAGGGGCTAGAGATCCTATTAAATTACTAGAGGGGCTAGAGATCCTATTAAATGACTAGAGGGGCTAGAGATCCTATTAAATTACTAGAGGGGCTAGAGATCCTATTAAATTACTAGAGGGGCTATGTCATAAAACCTTGAAGTTCCAGAATGGGGTGAAAATGGTAGCCATTATTGGTCAGGGAGAAATAAATACAGTTCATACAGGTTTTATACCAAATTTTCAGAATACATAGCCTCTAAAATATATGTAAACAGACTATACATGTCTTATTTTTGGTTTTCTTGTAAAGCTGAGAGTGCTATTATGTAATACAATATCAGTACTTGTTGCATTTCCAACTTGTCTAAGTCCTATCATCAACTGATTCCAGAAAGTGTATGGCTGTGGATTGACTGCATTGTTTGAATGGAATGTTGGGATATTGGCAGTTAATTTGAAAAAAATGTATGGAATAATTTCTCTAAAACGGGTTGACTAGCTAGCTAACAAACATACAATGCAGATAAATTATTCAAATTCATTATTTTACAGAATATATTATCACACAATATATTATCACAACCATGGTTTGTGGTCAACCACAAACCATGGTTGACCAACTCCCTAATCAAAATGGCTGACCTTCATCCCATCATAAGATGGTGCATGTCCATTCCAGTATTCTACATTCTACACTCCAAATACTCAAGAACAAGCCCCCATCTTAAAGTTTGGGCACAAAAGTGTATGTCTTTTGGGATTGTGGGATACATGTTCCCCAATCCAACATAGACCCAAACATACACTAGGATATTACCGTAGAATACAGCATATCCATGGTTCTCATACAAAACCCCTACAAACATGATATGAAACAAACCATTCAAATGGATCACAGTTGAATCAACAATCTACAGATGGAATGATAGAGAAAACAGGTTGTGTATATTTCTGTCTTCTTGTTTTGCTATATTTGTGCTACGTTTACATTTAAACCATTTACACTCCATTCAATATCTTTGTATACCATGGACAGGAAATGCAGTCAAACTACCTCTCATATCACACACTATTTAGGATTGAAAAAAGTCAGTCAGCGACTGTGTATAACTAATGACCAACTGTCAAACACTCAACCTTACACTCAACCCTCACAGTAGTTTGAGGCAGTTGTGTTTCTGGACTGGAGTTTTAACACACATCTATAACTCCTGACACAAACCTCAACCTTACACTCAACCCTCACAGTAGTTTGAGGCAGTTGTGTTTCTGGACTGGAGTTTTAACACACATCTATAACTCCTGACACAAACCTCAATCTTCCACACCAACAACTAGTTAAATAAAGGTTCAATTAAAAATGACTAAATAACTGTAAAACAAGATTTAAAATAATCTTATTTCCTTTCATTCCACCCATCTCTACAGATTTAGGATTCAGTCTATTGAAACACTGTATATCAGTGGTTTACAAAACTGTTTTGGACAGGATTCAGTCAGTCACAGCACCGTAAGTAAGATTAAGAAAAAGTTAAGACTCAAACTCAAACATTATTGCCTGTGTGCTTTTACTGTAAAACTTTAAACATCAACTCTCTTTCTCTGTTATGAAGTTAAGTTTGCATTTCAAAACCCTGACTAAAACTATTTTCCATCTTTCCTTTTTTTCTGCTTCTCTTTTTGAACAAATCCTCTGTAGGTTTGGCTGCTTTTCCCCCTACCTACCACCCTTACCTTCGCCTCCTCTCCCTCTTCCCTCCCTACCTCCCCCTCCTCTCACCCATTCCCCCCTCTCCCCCTTCCTGCTCTGCCTGTGTATTTATGTGCACAGATCGTGGCCTAAAGTAAACAGGCAGAACACAACAGCCCATTCCATTCCACAGGCTCAACTGTAATTCAGCCCAACAGTGATGATATGAGACCGAGCCATAGTAACAAACCAATATATATACATGTGTACATGTGTGTGTATATATATATATATATACATACACACACACACACACACACACACACACACACACACACACATATATATGTGTGTGTATATATATATATATGTATATATATATATGTGTATATATGTGTGTATGTATGTATATATACATACATATATACATACATACATATACATATACATACATACATACATACATACATACATACATACATACATACATACATACATACATACATACATACATACATATACATACATACATACATACATACATACATACATACATACATACATACATACATACATACATATTCTGTAGATCACTAATTCTGAACGATGGACAGAAATGCAGCCATTAACAGCAGGTACTGTAAGTCTCGGTTGTTGGATGCCGTTTGTAGTTCTAGATAAATAATTGATATTTGAGTACACAAAAAGAGTTCAAGCCCATGTTACACAGTCATTTCCCCGCCCCCTCCCTCCCTCCCTCTCCATCCCCCAACACTATCCCTGCCATCCCTCCCACTAAGAACAGAACAGAACAGAACTGGAAACTACAGTCATTACTAAGCAGAAAACCAGTCATTTACATGTTTGAAGTACTGAAGAGCTGGAATAAAGAAGTAGAGAATCAGAGGAATGTCTGGCCTGCCGCAGTGCATTCTGGGACTGTTGTTGTGTCAGTCAGAGCAGCCATTTTGTTTCCATGGGAAATCACGGCGTCGGCTGCCGCCCTATTTACGTAGACCTGGAGAAGATAGGATACAGGAGACATTGAGTGGATGAGCAGTGAAAAACACACACACCTGGTACATTTATTAAGATCGAGGCTATACAACCCTAGTGGTGGAGGAGGGTAAAGGTTAGGGTAATTCCTGCCGTCTCATTTGCAACAGAGCTGATGAAGCTGTCAGGAGAGGTGTCCTGCAGGCTAATAATATATTTCCTTTTTTCAAATCACATTTTATTGGTGACATACACATGGTTAGCAGATGCTAATGCGAGTGTAGCAAAATTATTAAAATAATTAGGTGGGTGGTTATATTGGTCATTTTTCACATGTGTAAATTAGAAATACTTTTTCTGCATATCCCACCCTCTTTGAGAGTGAGGTAATGACCAGGGATCAGCCATTATTGATAGTGACCCTGGAACAATTAGGGTTAAATGCCTTGCTCAAGGCCACAGACAGATTTTTCACCTGGTCTGCTCAAGGATTCAAACCAGCGACCTTTCGGTTACTGGCCCAATGCTCGTAACCGTTAGGCTAGCTGCCACCACTGCACACATTGTTATTATGTTTCCTGCGTAATTTAATATATAATTCAAATGAAAGTTGGGATGGTGGTTAAAAGGCCGAGAGCCTCTAATCTGTGGTGTGTCTATGTACATAAATGCAACCATACATCCGTGCAACCACACACACACACACACACACACACACACACACACACACACACACACACACACACACACACACACACACACACACACACACACACACACACATTACCCTAAACCCTCAGATAGGATAGAGCAGGTTTAATAGTGTTGTTTACTCCAATCAGACGTATTCATACTCCTTAGCAGAGTTAGCAGAATCACACAGAAAGTTTATACTAGTCACAGAAGAACATCCTGCCATGACACAGTTCTTAATCCCAATAACATAAACCTGCACAATGCAAAGCTTTAATTTGATATGGGCTAATATTTAATGAAAACACCATGAGCTGGTGTGTTCAGGTCCTTGAGTGTATGGTTAACTGAATCAGACAGGAAATCCAATCTCTGGACTTCCACACACCAGCCTTCTTCTCAAATTCCCCACTCCCCAGAAAGGGAGCATAATGTGGGCATACAGTAGCAGTAGATGGCTGCTCTTTTTGGGAGTGAGGGATAGAGGACAGGAGAATAAGGGTTTTGGTGAGGAAACATGTCCCAAATGACACCCTATTCCCCATAAATCTGGCCTCCTGAGTGGTGCAGTGGTCTAAGGCACGACATCTCAGTGCTAGAGGCATCACTACAGACCCTGGTTCGATTCCAGGCTGTATCACAGCCAGCTGTGATTGGGAGTCCCATAGGGCGGCACACAATTACCCCAGCGCCGTTCGGGTTTGGCCAGGGTAGGCCGTCAATGTAAATAAGAATTTGTTCTTAACCGACTTGCCTAGTTAAATAAAAATAACTTGCATAACTTTTTTCCAGAGCTTTATCACTGTCCAAAAGTAGTGTACTATATTTTAGGGAACAGGGTTCCATTTGAGACATAGTCCATAGTTCTGTCCTCTTTTCTCCGGGTCCATATAAAATGCCCTTGAACCCTATGACATCACACCACGGCGCCATCTATCTGCTGTCATTTTTAATGACTTGCTCATTAGGCAAAAGCTGAAACACTTATTAAAGTGGAGTAATTAAGGCCTTATTCCAATTAACACTGTGTTAACGAAGAGACGTTTCATCTTAATTAATATCAAAGACTAGCCAAAGAAAAACACACAGGCCAAACACGCACACATACTTACAGATACATGGGCTTTAAGAGGAGATGGGATGGTTTCTCATTGACATGGTAGAGGGGGAAGGGGTCAAATCCACCAACAAAATCAACTGAAAACAAAAGGATCAAATGCAAAAAATGACAAATTAAATCAGAACATGACATACAGAAAGTGACGGGCTGAAGGAAATGAAATGATATCAAATGACAAATATGGATTCACAAAATAAATGAATTGAAGAAAACAAATGAAAGTGAAGAGAATACAAAACAGATAAGTACACCTACAGTATGAGGGGGTCAAAGGTTAGAATGTGTTGGCATGTCAAAAACAGATGGAGATGTGGAATTTCAGCTAGCTCTGATGTCCCATACACAAAATAAAGATGCAAAATATTTGTATAATACACAAACTTTCCATATTTGTATTGACTAGTGATGCTGAGGCAGTGAGCGTAGGGGAGGAGACAGTGAGCGTAGGGGAGGAGACAGTGAGCGTAGGGGAGGAGACAGTGAGCGTAGGGGAGGAGACAGTGAGCGTAGGGGAGGAGACAGTGAGCGTAGGGGAGGAGGCAGTGAGCGTAGGGGAGGAGGCAGTGAGCGTAGGGGAGGAGGCAGTGAGCGTAGGGGAGGAGACAGTGAGCGTAGGGGAGGAGACAGTGAGCGTAGGGGAGGAGACAGTGAGCGTAGGGGAGGAGACAGTGAGCGTAGGGGAGGAGGCAGTGAGCGTAGGGGAGGAGGCAGTGAGCGTAGGGGAGGAGGCAGTGAGCGTAGGGGAGGAGGCAGTGAGCGTAGGGGAGGAGGCAGTGAGCGTAGGGGAGGAGGCAGTGAGCGTAGGGGAGGAGGCAGTGAGCGTAGGGGAGGAGGCAGTGCGCGTAGGGGAGGAGACAGTGAGCGTAGGGGAGGAGGCAGTGAGCGTAGGGGAGGAGGCAGTGAGCGTAGGGGACGAGGCAGTGAGCGTAGGGGAGGAGACAGTGAGCGTAGGGGAGGAGACAGTGAGCGTAGGGGAGGAGGCAGTGAGCGTAGGGGAGGAGGCAGTGAGCGTAGGGGAGGAGGCAGTGAGCGTAGGGGAGGAGGCAGTGAGCGTAGGGGAGGAGACAGTGAGCGTAGGGGAGGAGGCAGTGAGCGTAGGGGAGGAGACAGTGAGCGTAGGGGAGGAGACAGTGAGCGTAGGGGAGGAGACAGTGAGCGTAGGGGAGGAGGCAGTGAGCGTAGGGGAGGAGGCAGTGAGCGTAGGGGAGGAGGCAGTGAGCGTAGGGGAGGAGACAGTGAGCGTAGGGAGGAGACAGTGAGCGTAGGGGAGGAGGCAGTGAGCGTAGGGGAGGAGGCAGTGAGCGTAGGGGAGGAGACAGTGAGCGTAGGGGAGGAGACAGTGAGCGTAGGGGAGGAGGCAGTGAGCGTAGGGGACGAGGCAGTGAGCGTAGGGGAGGAGGCAGTGAGCGTAGGGGAGGAGGCAGTGAGCGTAGGGGAGGAGACAGTGAGCGTAGGGGAGGAGGCAGTGAGCGTAGGGGAGGAGACAGTGAGCGTAGGGGAGGAGACAGTGAGCGTAGGGGAGGAGACAGTGAGCGTAGGGGAGGAGGCAGTGAGCGTAGGGGAGGAGGCAGTGAGCGTAGGGGAGGAGGCAGTGAGCGTAGGGGAGGAGGCAGTGAGCGTAGGGGAGGAGACAGTGAGCGTAGGGGAGGAGGCAGTGAGCGTAGGGGAGGAGGCAGTGAGCGTAGGGGAGGAGGCAGTGAGCGTAGGGGAGGAGGCAGTGAGCGTAGGGGAGGAGGCAGTGAGCGTAGGGGAGGAGGCAGTGAGCGTAGGGGAGGAGGCAGTGAGCGTAGGGGAGGAGGCAGTGAGCGTAGGGGACGAGGCAGTGAGCGTAGGGGACGAGGCAGTGAGCGTAGGGGACGAGGCAGTGAGCGTAGGGGACGAGGCAGTGAGGGTAGGGGAGGAGGCGAGATTCAGGCAGCTGTCAAAATAAGCTCTTTATCGCGGGAACACAGAGGGTGACCTTCACTAAGTGATCGACCAAGAGACCAACTCTCTGTATATTTACTCAGAAAAGAGAAGCACAGAGCGGAGCAAACAGTCAGAGAGGTAGTGAGAGAGCGAGAGGGGAAAAAAGAGTGGAAAGGACAGAGTGTGTTATGCTTGTCACTGACTGACACAGGGCCAATGAGATTAGATTAAAGGAGCGTGTGCAAAAACAGGGTGCATTTATTATCACCATGGATACAAGAGCCCAGTAAAACAACAGGATGCAGTGAATCTGCCACATCGTTAGAGCAGGATCGTAATGCTGGCGCATCGTTAGAGCAGGATCGTAATGCTGGCGCATCGTTAGAGCAGGATCGTAATGCTGGCGCATCGTTAGAGCAGGATCGTAATGCTGGTGCATCGTTAGAGCAGGATCGTAATGCTGGGGCATCGTTAGAGCAGGATCGTAATGCTGGCGCATCGTTAGAGCAGGAACGTAATGCTGGGGCATCGTTAGAGCAGGATCGTAATGCTGGGGCATCGTTAGAGCAGGATCGTAATGCTGGCGCATCGTTAAAGCAGGATCGTAATGCTGGGGCATCGTTAGAGCAGGATCGTAATGCTGGCGCATCGTTAGAGCAGAATCGTTATGCTGCCGCATCGTTAGAGCAGAATCGTAATGCTGGCGCATCGTTAGAGCAGGATCGTAATGCTGGCGCATCGTTAGAGCAGGATCGTAATGCTGGCGCATCGTTAGAGCAGAATCGTTATGCTGGCGCATCGTTAGAGCAGGATCGTAATGCTGGGGCATCGTTAGAGCAGGATCGTAATGCTGGGGCATCGTTAGAGCAGGATCGTAATGCTGGCGCATCGTTAGAGCAGGATCGTAATGCTGGGGCATCGTTAGAGCAGGATCGATGCTGGCGCATCGTTAGAGCAGGATCGTAATGCTGGGGCATCGTTAGAGCAGGATCGTAATGCTGGCGCATCGTTAGAGCAGAATCGTAATGCTGGCGCATCGTTAGAGCAGGATCGTAATGCTGGGGCATCGTTAGAGCAGGATCGTAATGCTGGGGCATCGTTAGAGCAGGATCGTAATGCTGGCGCATCGTTAGAGCAGGATCGTAATGCTGGCGCATCGTTAGAGCAGGATCGTAATGCTGGCGCATCGTTAGAGCAGGATCGTAATGCTGGGGCATCGTTAGAGCAGGATCGTAATGCTGGGGCATCGTTAGAGCAGGATCGTAATGCTGGCGCATCGTTAGAGCAGGATCGTAATGCTGGGGCATCGTTAGAGCAGGATCGTAATGCTGGGGCATCGTTAGAGCAGGATCGTAATGCTGGCGCATCGTTAGAGCAGGATCGTAATGCTGGGGCATCGTTAGAGCAGGATCGTAATGCTGGCGCATCGTTAGAGCAGAATCGTAATGCTGGCGCATCGTTAGAGCAGGATCGTAATGCTGGCGCATCGTTAGAGCAGGATCGTAATGCTAGCGCATCGTTAGAGCAGGATCGTAATGTTGTTTCATGAAGATAACTAATCCAGAAGTGTCTCCACTCTCTGGAACAGTGCTTTTATGAGAAATAGGAATAGGCAAATATAATATTTGAAGTTCATTGCATTAACTAGAGTTCCTGAAAGGGCTAGTTATTGTCAGATTAATCAAAAAGAGGAGTGACAAGTTGCTCCTCTGTCTCCATTCTGGCTCATTGGGATTCTCAGTTTGTGATATACAGAGCCCAAGCCCAGCCACTAGAGTTGGTCCATCACACACAGGCTGAGTTATCAGGAAGTGGCCGCTCCAGTAAAGTGAGTAACACAAACAAAGGTTAAACACACACACGCACACATGCACACACACGGCAAGTGATTTTCTTATTACAAGCAGGCTGGGTTCCATGTCCTGCCATGATAAGCAGTGTGCTGAAGAATATGGTTTGGGGATAATGGGGCGGCAGGTAGCCTAGTGGTTAGAGTGTTGAGCCAGTAACCAAAAGGTTGCTGGATCAAATCCCTGAGCTGACAAGGTAAAAATCTGTCGTTCTGCCCCTGAACAAGACAGTTAACCCACTGTTCCCCAGTAGGCCGTCATTGTAAATAAGAATTTGTTGTTAACTGACTTGCCTAGTTAAAAAAGGTTAATGATGATGTCATTTTCTCTCCTCCTGATCTCTTGCAAAGCAGAACGTCAAAACACAGAGAGATAAAGAGAGAGATAGAGCGAGATAGTGACTGTAAAAATCACACTGTGCCAGACCAGCCAGGTCACCCGTGAAACAAGTCAGTATTCGACATCTATCCATGTCTGAGGATGTCAGGAGATGACATAGAAACCGGTATGCGCTGTTACCTTCAAGTAGGTTTTGGTTTTGCTTGGGCATTGTGGACGGGGATGGCAGGTGTAAGATTCAGCCTCTGATTCCAAAGGTTGCAAAATCAAATCCAGCGATAGAAAGTTGTTTTTGATATTTTCATTTGAAGTCTACCCCAAACCTTAACCTTTAACCATTCAGAGTTAAATGCCTTACCCTAAGACGTTGGAGTTAATGCCTGACCTTAACCTTTAACCATTCAGAGTTAATGCCTTACCCTAAGACATTGGAGTTAATGTCTGACCTTAACCTTAACCTTAACCTTTAACCATTCAGAGTTAATGCCTTACCCTAAGACGTTGGAGTTAATGCCTGACCTTAACCTTAACCTTTAACCATTCAGAGTTAATGCCTTACCCTAAGACGTTGGAGTTAATGTCTGACCTTAACCTTAACCTTTAACCATTCAGAGTTAATGCCTTACCCTAAGACGTTGGAGTTAATGCCTGACCTTAACCTTTAACCATTCAGAGTTAATGCCTTACCCTAAGACATTGGAGTTAATGTCTGACCTTAACCTTAACCTTAACCTTTAACCATTCAGAGTTAATGCCTTACCCTAAGACGTTGGAGTTAATGCCTGACCTTAACCTTAACCTTTAACCATTCAGAGTTAATGCCTTACCCTAAGACGTTGGAGTTAATGTCTGACCTTAACCTTAACCTTTAACCATTCAGAGTTAATGCCTTACCCTAAGACGTTGGAGTTAATGCCTGACCTTAACCTTTAACCATTCAGAGTTAATGCCTTACCCTAAGACATTGGAGTTAATGTCTGACCTTAACCTTAACCTTAACCTTTAACCATTCAGAGTTAAT